>NW_026925447.1:0-122500 GCF_032062105.1 Saccostrea cuccullata | reverse complement strand
TCGTAAAAAACCTCCCTCTGAGTAAAAATGTGCTACGGTGATACGGTGTTATAAGTTTTGCTTTGCAGTTAGTAACAATCAATTTACATGGGGATGCAAGATTATTTGATTATTAATTCATTCGTCTTTTTTTAGACACATGCACAGGTACCTGATGCATCTGAAGGATGTAAAGAATCAATTGAAACTGCAGTTCTTGTAGAATTTTGTCCAACAACAAAACATGAATGGAAAGAGGCAGCATCACGAAAGGGATGCCAAAAATATTGTCCTTCGTTTGAATATCACTGTGTAATAAATGCATGGAAAAATGAAACAGTAGAAGTCTGTGCACCAGTTAAAAATATCGTTGGTAAGAGAAGTACAATGACATCACTATATTTTTGTCAGTTATCATTCAATTATGAATTCCATTAATTTTAAGTTTTAATTTAAATACATGTTTAACTCTATTGCAACTTACCTTTATCAGGAAAAGTCTGCACAGAGTACAGTTTTGGTGGGTCCCTAATACAGCGCAACTCAGATGCAGAGTGCAAAAAATGTCCACCCTTTTATTCCTCTAATGAGAGTTATAAATGTATGTAATAATTTGAACTTAAAACTAATATGTGTGAATGTATCATGAAATGATAAGAAGAAAATCACCTTTAAGTCTTACGCTAATTAGGTGTATGTTTCTTGTTTTTGTTTATAAATTTCAAAATTCCATGTCGGCACATTATATCAAAATCAGATGCTTAAAGTGTTACGTACAGTAAAATTCTCACTACCAGGTATTTTTTTTCAATGTTCAGATTCTGAGTGCTTTGATTTAGTCTACAAATCACGGAAAACAAACATACCAATGGTTTTATCAAGTCCATCTACTCTGATGACCACGGCCATATCAGACAACAAAGAATCCATTACTCCCTCTAGACAGGAAGTGGTGTCAACTGATCTGGATTCAGCTCCCTCCAGACAGAAAGGGTTGTCCACTGACCCATATTCAGAATCAGATCTCAATATCAAAATACTGTAATTATCCTTTATTTTCTAGAAAGTAAAATACATTTCTCAAATTTCAAATCTGCCATTCTAAATCTATAAATGAAGCATGCATTAAACCGTTTTTTAGAACATCACTTCTTATGAATATTTCTAAATTTAACATTGTAGCATACCAATGTGCATCGGTATTGCCAGCCTAATAGCTGTTATTCTTGCGTGTGCTGTTTATCGTTCAAGAAAAGAATGTTCCATTATAAGAGGTATGTGCCGATTTTTCTTTAATACAATCATTTTGCACAACTGAAATTAATACATGAAAACATAAAAAAAGCAGCTGTTTTAATAGGTTTGATTTTGTGTATTTATAGATATCATTTCACGGATATGCACGTTGGGGACAAAACAAAAACGTAAGATTTTGATTATTATTATTTATATAATAATGCCATTAGTATATAATTTACTACTTTAATTGACTCTTTGAAAGACATATCGGTACATGCAATTACCTAATACTGTTTTTCTTTTTCCAGACACCAGCTTTAATGAAAATATCAATACTCACATTGAAAACACCCTTTTAAACGACGGAACAACAGATCACTCTTCGGTAAATATGGAACCATCATAACAATACATGTAGATGAGAAAAATAATATTTGATTCCAAGAAAAGTTACAACTTGATGACGCAATGATACGTCATTTACGTGATGTATTCATACATCTGTTACAAACTGAAAAAAATGGCAGCTTATGTTTTTGTTGTGTATACATGTACTGTTTTTATACTCTTTTATTTTATTACAATTATTTGTAGACTGTGCCAAATTTTGCTCAATAAAGATACACAAGGACCTTTTATTTTATTTTTATTTAAGTTTTCTTGTCATAATTAAATTATATATTTTTTTGCAGAAATTTATTCACAAGGGCTTTTCAAAATTATGACAAATTAATCGTTCATGCGGAGAAATTTTCTTTAAACATTTTGGAAAACATACCTATATAAAAAAAAGTATCTTGTCAATATTATCTACTCAAAATACTATATTTTGCCAGTCTGCACTTAAGCCATTATATACCAAATACTACAAGTCTTGAAATTGAACTTTAAAACTTGCATGTTTTAAGGCTGTATACAAAAATTCTCCTTATGTATTCTTTTTTATTATGTAATATTACTGATGGAAAGTTACTAGTTAAATTTATTTTCTAGTAAAAAGTAACATGGTACTGTGTCTAGACTGCCGAGTGCGACGAAAGTGACGATATGGCAATATTTCAATTCTTCAAGTATCTGGACACGTATCTGGATTAATGATGGCTTACGTGCACATGTACATGTATATAACTAAAAACATTATACGTGGGTTAAAAAGTCACTACTTTAAATAAATTTTTAAGAAGTATTTCATATGTTATTTTAAAGCAATGTGTCAGAGAAAAACCCACGAGAGACTTACAGGAATAAATGTAATACATGTATTTACATTTTTGTTTGTAACACGAATAAAATGTATAAATATACTGATACAAAATATAACTTTTTAGAGTTTCATTGGAATGTGTCTTGGTACGTGATTAAATCTCTTATAACAACTTATCGCGTCAGATAATTTAATTATTTATATATCTTCATGACTATCCCAGTGAAATTCTAAAAGTGATATTTTATTTATGAAATAAATGAAAGAATAGTCAAAGTCAAAAAAGACGTGCATTTAGACTCAATAAACAGTTTGTCTCTATATCTATTGAATTTTTATTTGTTTTTCTTAGCCATTATATTTTTAAGTCCTTGTAATTGTATTTTTATTCTTATTCTATATCAAAACAAGACATTTTCAATATAAGTCAAATTTTTATTTTTAGAGTAATATATGCAATGTTTTATGTACATTCTATGTGAAGCGCCTTAGGGTGATATTTTTATTATATAGGGCGCTATAGAAATTTTTATTATTATTATTTTTATTATTATTATATCGAGAATATAAGACAAATAAGGCCTCAACTTAAAATGAAAGTAGTCTCTGCGGTTATGTGCTTTTCAAAAATTAGTTTAAAAAGTTGTTTGTTTGAAATTTAAAATTACAAACAGGGTAAATAAAATCAAGGACAGACACAATAGTCACATAAAGCATAACTTATTCCTTCAACACTATATGCACTTAAATGCAAATTTGATTTAAGAAAAAACTACAAATTAAAATGTTTTTGAATCGATGCGACACACAAGATTAACTTTTGTGAACTGAACTAAAACAAATAGTTGTATGAAGCAATTGAGCATGCTTTATATTGAACTCAAAAATAACTGCAATACACAATTGTGGTATTGCGCAATTGAGCATGCATTATATTCAACTAGTGAAAAACATTTTTTAAAAGTATAGCTACATCATCTTTGACAAAATGGAACAGCCACAGGGCAAGTTTTTGCGAAATATTCTTGTGCATTTTGCCAATTATTTTTAGAATAAATGTTTACCTTTTTAAATCCTTCTTTCTGCAATTTTTCAAAGATAAATGTCATTAAAAGGCTGTTTTACGACGATGACTTAATGTCACAACTGACCTCAAGTTGTGATGGATTCTCTCAATTAGAATTTACCAACCAAAATAAATAATATTTTGGAAGACCCCCTGTATACCAAGAAGTTTTATAAAATTAATAATAAATTCATCTACATATGTACAATGAACAAAACACGGCTGAGAGTTCGATCATAGTTGTCACACGAGTTTCACACCACGTTCTAACGTCATCCATGGTCCACCATATTGTCCATCAAAGTGTCCCGTCTGGTCCACCATATCTTAAGTAGCCTAACCACGTAGATCACTAAATTATCGCGAAACTTTATTTTTGTGAGATAGTCATTGATAAGCGAGAAAAAAATTCACGAATTGTGGTTATTCAGATATGAGGGTTGTCTGTAAACTTCGTGGACAACATTGATAACTACTGACAAACATTGATAAAACATTTGAAACTATTATTTTCATTTAAATAAATTTCATTTAATACATATGCAAATTTCAAACAAAACAAACCATAAATGGAGAAATTTTATCAGATACAAAAAAGACACACACTCATAACCGGAGTACTTTACTGTACTTAAACGAAAATTCTACATGTTACCCAACGCCATGTATTAGTATTAAATTGTAATAACCTTGTATCAGTTGTTCCTATCATAATGTTCGTGTAAACCTAAATTGCGCCTTTTAATTAGCAAACTTATTTTTAGATTCATATCCAATATTTTCTTTTTCGAAAATTGCTTCATAAGAATAAAAAAAATCGTTATGGACTTCAACTCGACATTTCGATAACTATGTTTTCAAATGAATACTAGTACATGTATGTTTATTTACTTCCTTTCATTCTTTACTCAATATTTTCCAGAGAAATTGAAATGAAAGATACGGCAGTGTATGGCACATTTATTACATATTTGAATATATACACGTAAATGTCGTAATCTTCTTTTTCTATATTTGTGTATCAAGCTACCCTTGTTACAACCATTCAAAGTCTAATTATGAACAAGACAAGCTATTGATAAACATTTTGATGTATCAAAGATATCAAAAGTTAAACTTGAATCAACGGTTCGGAAGTTCTTTGGACGATACAGTATTAACCTTCTCAGCAAAAAAAACAATGTGTCATTGGTTCGAAGGTTGACAGATATTTTTATACTTATTTTATACTTATTGTATGGTCAATATATAAACATTGAATTGTTTTTGGATTTAATGACATGGTGCAACAGGCGGGTGTCAGCGGTCGACAAGTCGGGTGCATCCTTTCCATGGCATGAGAAATAAAATTTCAGTACAATATATTTTAGGAGGGTATACATTAATGGATGTTAAAACACACATGCATTTTAATGAATAAAGAGAATCATGGCATATATCGGGAAATCAAAAGCGAAGAATTATCTTAAAATCATAAATAAAAATATCTCTTTTGAACCACACTTGACTCTGTATACATCTTCTACGATATGATTATTTCTGGCACGCGACAGAAAACAAAATTCTCCTTGTTTTAGTCCTTGACGTTCAAGATTTCTGATGTGTGAAGTGCAGTCTTTTTCCAACTCCATGACAAGTTTGAATGTCAGACAAGATTAAATGAGTAATTTTAAGGAAGAATGGAGACAATTATACCAATATCCAAAACCAATGCATTCTTTTTTCTCTAAAGCAAGGACAATAAAAGAAATTAGAATTAATTAATTCTTGTCTTTTATCCAATCTGTAGAAATTAAGCAGATTTAAAATAAGCATTTATTTTAGAATAATATTACTTTTAACACAAATAATTAAGAGTCATTATCTGTGAAAAAAAAAATTACGCAGAATGTTAAAAATTGACTTATAAAAGATGAAAACTATTAAAATATGTAATATAAACAGTTATTAAATTTCAAAATTTAGCGATGACTTATTTATTTGCATTGGTTTATTTTTTTGCAGATCTGAACCATTTGAAAAATAGAGTATTGAAGCAGACATAATGAGCAGACATACGTGTATTTCCTGTAAAATAGCTTTGACGCACTTTAATATGCAAGTAAAGCTGAGACCTTGAATGGGTGTGAGCTCATCAGGTTACATTTAAAATATTTCCTGTGTACGTAATTTAACAGGTAGACAATGCATAACCTATCTTGTTTCAACTTAAACAGATTTTGATACTTCAAAAACAATATATTAATATTAAATATGATCTCTGAAAAGTAAGAGGTCATAATGACTCAATAGATTTAAAAAGTGAAACAAAACGGTTTTTTTTGTGCATATTGGTAAAGTTTACCAATTATTCAATTCCTTTGAAGCACAGAGTTACTATATCGATATAGCGTAATTAAAAAAAAATATTTATAATGACTGAGACAGAGTAAATTTACATTGATCCCATTTTCGTCTATTTTTTGGCAATTGTTTCGCAATAATTCAGAGCAGTGTGATGCATTTTAGCGGTAATGTAAACATCATAATAAAAATACAATCCGTATTCTTTTTTCCTTGCAGTAACATAATTGAGAAATAAGAAAATGGGCTAAATATGAAAAAAAACAGTGAGCTTTCAATTCCATATTTTATGTAAGCTATTACATTAAATTATTATTTTGATTTATTTAATATCTTGAACAAACAAGACAGGTGTTTTTCAAAATGAGTATGCACCTTAAGATGATTCACTTCGAGAGATAGACTGGTGCGATTTACGGTATTTAAAGGTAGAGTCCCATCCTTCTGTCTTTTAAACGGGTAGCTAAACTGAATTTATATTTAAATGGTGAGATAATGGGAATACCCGAAAAGCTACCTGTTGACACATTTTGCTTGCTACCAGATATATATGTACTTGGTTTATATAGCCTACCTTGCAAAAAAAATCAGTCAGTCAAATAAAAACAACCTAACCACAAAACCACAGTTTTATTTCGGATACATTTAGTGGTTTCATAGTAAGATTGCATTTAACTGATAGATTATTAATAATTAATTAATGCATATTTTGTTTCTTGTCTAGAATCATTTTAATGCCTTGCACTAATTACTCCTTTATTTTTTTACAGGTATTTTTTTCTTTCCATGAAAACTATGGAATTGCAACTCAAATTAGTCCATACTACTTGGATGGCATTTTTACTCTTTTCTGCACCAACGGTAAGATTACTAGCATTGAAATTTTACGAGCATCTCGTCAAAAAAGTTCCATATGAGCATACTCTACAGCAACTTAGAAAAATAAGTCTCCATTTGTAATAAGTAACAGTGAATTTATATAAGGACTAAAGATTATTTAAATAACTTTCCATCTATCATTTATTTTCAGACAAATGCAGATTTATCTGATGAATCTAAAGGTTGTAAAGAATCAATAAAGGAAACTGTAGTTCTTGTAGAATATTGTCCAACAACAGAACAGGCATGGAAAGAGGCAGCGTCAAGGAAAGTATGCAATACTATCAGCCACTCTTGTTCCTCATTTGAATATCATTGTGTAATAAATGCATGGAAGAATGAAACAATAGAAGTCTGTGCACCGAGGAAAAATATCATTGGTAAGAGAAGTATCATGATACCAGTTGATTTTTATCATTTATTTTTCCAATTAAGAATTGCATATACTCTCTTTTTTTTTAAATTTAAATGCATGTTTAACTCTATTGTAACTGACTTTTAACAGGAAAAGTATGCACAGAGTACAGTTTTGGTGGATCCGTAATACAGCGCAACTCAGATGCAAAATGCAAAGAATGTCCAGTCTTTTATTTCTCTAACGAGAGTTATAAATGTACGTAATAATTTGAACATTAAAAACATATTTATGAATGTATCATGAAAAGATAAGTAAAAAAATTCGCTTCTAAGTCTTACGCTTATACGTGCATGTTTCTTGTTTTTGTTTTTAAATCGCAAAACTCCATGTCTGCAAATAATATCAATGGAAGATGCTTTACGTGTTACGTTAAAAACTAACTACTAGTTTGTTTTTTTTTTCTATGTGTAGATCCTGAGTGCTATAATTTAGTGTACAAGTCGCGTAAAACAACCACACAGATAGTTTCGACAAGTTCTTCTACACTGAAGACCACGGCCATATCAGACAACAAAGAATCCATTACTCCCTCTAGACAGGAAGTGGTGTCAACTGATCCGGATTCAGCTCCCTCCAGACAGGA
This sequence comes from Saccostrea cuccullata, assembly GCF_032062105.1. NCBI lineage: Eukaryota > Metazoa > Mollusca > Bivalvia > Ostreida > Ostreidae > Saccostrea > Saccostrea cuccullata. The sequence goes on along the minus strand of NW_026925447.1, from coordinate 114,789 downwards.
AGGGTTGTCCACTGACCCGGTTTCAGAATCAGATCTTAATATCAAAATACTGTAATTATCTTTTATTTTCTATTCACTGATTTATATTTCTCAAATTTCAAATCTGCCATTCTCAAACCATAAATGAAGCATGCATTAAACCGTTTTTAGAACATCACTTCTTATGAATATTTCTATATTTAACATTGTAGAATACCAATGGGCATCGGAATTGCCAGTCTAATAGCTGTTATTCTTGCGTGTGCTCTTTGTCGTTCAAGAAAAGAATGTTCCATTATAAGAGGTATGTGCTGTTTTTTCTTTAATACAATCCTTTTGCACAACTGAAATTAATGCATGAAAACATAAAAAAGCAGCTGTTTTAATAGGCTTAATTTTGTGTATTTATAGATATCATTTCAAGGATATGCACGTTTAGGACAAAACAAAAACGTAAGATTTTGATTATTATTATTTATATAATAATGCCATTAGTACACATGTATATGAATTTTTACGTAAATTGACTCTTTGAAAGACATATCGGTACATGCAATTACCTAATATTGTTTTCTTCTTCCAGAAACCAGCTTTAATGAAAATATCAATACTCACATTGAGAACACACCTTTAAAGGAAGGAACAACAGACCACTGTTCGGTAAATATGGAACCATCATGACAATAGATGAGAAAAATAATATTTGATTCCAAGAAAAGCTACAACTTGATGACGCAATGATACGTCATTTACGTGATGTATTCATACATCTGTTACAGACTGAAAAAAATGGCAGCTTATTTTTTTTTTGTGTACACATGTACTATTTTTATACTCTTTTATTTTATTACAATTATTTGTGGACTGTGCCAAATTTTGCTCAATAAAGATACATAAGAACCTTTTATTTCATTTTTATTTAAGTTTACTTGTCATAATTAAATTATATATTTTTTTGCAGAAATTTATTTACAAGGGCTTTTAAAATTGTGGGGTAAATTAATCGTTCATGCGGAGAAATTTTTCTTTAAACATTTCGGAAAACATACCTCTATATGAAAAAGTATCTTGTCAATATTATCTACTCAAAATACTATCTTTCGCCAGTCGGCACTTTAGCCAGTTATATACCAAATACTACAAGTGTTGCAATTGAACTTTAAAACTTACATGTTGTAAGGCTCTATACAAAAATTCTCCTTATGTTTACTTTTTCATTTTTTAACGTAACTAAAAAAAGTTACTAGTTAAATTTATTTTCTAGTAAAAAGTAACATGGTACTGTGTCTAGATGCCGAGTGCGATGAAAGTGACGATATGGCAATATTTCAATTTTTCACGTATCTGGACACGTATCTGGAGTAAGGATAGCTTACGTACATGTATATAACTAAAACATATGTTTCTTAAAAAATCACTACTTTAAAAAAAATTATGAAGTATTTTATAGGTAATTTTTAAGTAATGTGTCAGAGAAAAACCCACAAGAGACTTCCAAAAATAAATGTAATACATGTATTTACATTTTTGTTTGTAACACGAATAAAATGGTTTCATTGGAATGAGTCTACGTACGTGATCAAATCTCTTGTAACACCTTATTGCGTTAGATAATTTAATTATTTATATATCTTCATGATAATCCAAGTGAACTCCTAAGAATGATATCTTATTTATTTAATAAATGAAAGGATAGTCAAATAAGTCTTGCATTTAGACTTAATAAACAGTTTGTCTCTATATCGAGCATATAAGACAAATAAGGCCTCAACTTAAAATGGAAGTAGTCTCTGCGGAGATGTGATTTTCGAAAGTTAATTTAGAAAGTTGTTTGTCTAAAAATTTAAAATTGTAAACCGGGTAAATTAAAAAGAATGGCAGATACATTAGTCACATCCCGCAAAACTTATTCCTCCAACACTATATGCACTTTAATGCAACTTTGGTTTAAGTGAAAACTACAAAATGTTTTTGAGTCGATGCGACACACAAGTTAAACTTTTGTTAACTGACCTAAAAATACTCTGTAGTTGTATTGTGCAATTGAAGATGCTTTATATTGGACTTAAAAAGACAATACACAATAGTGGCATTGCGTTTATTCAACTCGTGAAACACATTTTTCTAACAGTACAGCTATATCATCTTTGACAAAATATAACAGCCACAGGGCAAGTTTTTGCGAAATTTTCTTGCGCATTTTGCCAATAATTTTTAGAATATATTTTTATCTATTTAAAGCCTTCTTTCTACATTTTTTCAACGACAAATGTCATTAAAAGGCTGTTTTACGACGATGATTGAATTTTTTACTTCAGCCTTTTCAGTCAATTCAGTTGTAATTGTAAATTGTCACTTGCACCCCTTGCGTAGAAAAAAGAGCAAAGTGCCATACTTATAAAAACTACACATTTTATATCAAATTTCCTCCCCTGATTTTTCTCTTTTTTTTGTTTTGTTCTTTTGATTTTCAAAACTTCATTACATTCAATTAACTTCAACCAAATAAACTAATTGAATGCAAGTTACTTCCTGAAAATCAAACAGAGGAACCAAGGAAGGCTTTCCAAGGAAATTTTGTAAATTGTATATGTACAACACACAATGTATATAGTTCAGAAAATATATATATGATCTCTCAAAATACATTTTTTGCAACAAAACCTAAATAAGAAACTTAATTTTGTGTCTGACAACTGTTCCTTTTATATTCCATTTGCTTACAAACTTCAACATTTCTATTCAGCGTTTTCTCTAAGAATTACATGTACGAATCTGAATCACAAAATACATTTTCTATGACGTCCATGAAATACCATTAAGTCCTGTTAAGTGTTAAGTCCTGTCCTCTTTAACTATTCCAAACATTTGGCCTCTGGATTGCACATTTGTTGAGACACATCCATTTACATGTAGTATTATTGATAATAAATCCTAAGTATGAAGTCATCAAATTCTTTACTTTATCAGGTTTGAACAAGGTTAAATATTTTGATAAATATAAAAAGATTAATGCAGATTAAAAGAACCATTATCAATATATTGCATTCTTCTTTTTTTAAGTTGATAAAAGGTCAATGACTACCGAGTTGGAATGTTTAGACAATCTTGTCGTTATTCCAAAATATTTTTATGCATGTACTTAGCTCTTATGTAACAATATTTTACATTGTTTTATTTAAATAAAATTTATTCTTTGGGAAAAAAACGTTTACATTATATGATAATATAAAAAAGACAGTGACTATTTTATATGAATCAAACTGTTTTTTTTTTTAAATTTTGCAGTTTTGAATTATACGTATAAGCACACAAAGCGTGCAAATCCGATTGTGGACGGAAGTGTCGTGACGGACATATTATAACTATGGCGTAGTTACACTGCCTCGCTAGTGAGCTACAAGTAGCTTTTGTTAACACTAATAACAACACTCCCATGGGTAGTTAAATCAGGGTATAATATTTCTCATGCACTCAAATCAACCTCAACCCATGAGTAACACATAATATAATGTTGTTTTGACTGACCCACATTTGGTGTTCATATGACTCATGTCAGTCTTTTTACAAAATCATGAGTATATATTCCTTTTGTGCAGATCAAGTGAACTGAATATTGATTTTTTTTGTGATGTGCCAGAAAATCTGTTTATAATGATTCGCAGTTAAACATTTCAATAATTTCTGAACGTTATATTAAATAAGGCAAACATCACCGTGACAATAAATGCTCCACACAACTCTCCATTCTTTTTAATTAATTCATGCATAATATATAAAAAAGCTGAATATTTTTTAGGTTTCAAGATACATGTTCCACCCGTGTTATCTTGCACTAAAAAGGTGAGAGTGAAAAAATGGAAGAAATTACGATAATAATAAAAAAAACAATGATAAAAGCAACTTAGAAAACTTGTAATTGAACATAACATACTATTACTATGCAACGGAGAACTTTACCTTTTTCTAATTTTTTTGTTTTAATCATTTCCCAATATAAAATCTTAATCTTAAGAGTTCTGGCTACAATCATACAATGAGAAAACATAAAGATTCATCATGTATACCGGGGAAGATATCTTTTAGTATTAACGTTTTACTGTATATAAAGGAAGAGTACCATCGTCATGTCTTTTATACAGGTAGCGAAAATGAATTTATTTTTAAATGGTGAGATAATGGGAATACCCGATACAACACAGATTATGAATGACACATTTAAGTAGCTACCGGATATTCATGCATTTGATAAATATATACCATTTCCTGCAAAATTTTTCGGTCATTTAAATGAAATCAGCCTAACCACAAAACCACAGTTTTTGTTCGTAAACACTTAGTGGTATATTCTAGTAAGACTGCATCTGTTCACTTTATGCTAATTCATCAATAATTTATGAAAACATTTTGTTGCTTTTCAATATCTGTTGCACTAATTACCCCATCTTTATTTTTTACAGGTAATTTTATTTGCAACAATACAATGGAATTAAAGTGCAAATTGATCCCTACCATTTGGATTGCATTTGTAATTCACTCTGCATCAACGGTAAGATTACAAGCATTATTATTATATGTATATAAAAATCAACTTTTGTAAAATAATAAATTCAAAATAAGTAAACTTGTTTTGTACAGTTATCTAGTGGAGTAATCGCCTTAGTTTGCAGATACAGTAGTAAGTTTGAATGACATGAGCTTGCAGGATTACTTTAATATCATTATATCCAAAAATTTTCAGACTCTTGCAGAGATACCTGATGCATCTAAAGGATGTAAAGAACCAAATAAAACTGCAGTTTTTGTAGACTCTTGTCCAACAACAGAAAAGAAATGGAGAGAGGCAGCATCACGAAAGGGATGCAAAAATCGCTGTTCCTCATTTGAATATCACTGTGTAATAAACGCATGGATAAATGAAACAATAGAAGTTTGTGCATCTATCAAAAATATTGTTGGTAAGAGAAGCATCATCATGTCGTTTAATTTTGTAAATTTATATTTATTAAAGATTGATTGCATATAATTTCATTTTCTGATACGTTAACTCTTCCTTAAAGTATCTTTTGTTTTCAGGAAGTGTATGTGCAGAGTACAGTTTTGGTGGATCTAGAATACAGCGCAACGAAGGCGCAAAATGCAAGAAATGTCCATCAAGTTATTTGTCTAGTGAGAGCTTTAAATGTACGTAGTATTTTTAACCTTCATTACGCTTTTGTGATAGAACATGAAGTGTTTACACTTTGTAGTATAAAGTAGGAAAACATGAGTCAAAAACTTCAGTTCTAAGTCTTAAATTTAGCACTTTTTGGGTAATTTAATCCAAAAATTCAAAGATAATCAATAAGATAATTAAATGGAGGACGTCCTTAATGAAGATAAAATATATCCTTTTTTCCTCCATATATAGATCCGGAGTGCTACGATTTAGTCAACAAAACACGTGAGAAAAGCAGACCAACAGTTTTAACAAGTTCATATTTTACGACGACCAAGGTTACAACAGACGATCAAGAACCAATAACACTCTCAAGACAGGAAAGATTGTCCATTGACCCTGACTCAGATTCAGATTTTCATGCCCAAATAATGTAATTTGTTTTTAAATATGTTTGTTTAGTCATACTGCGATCAATTATCATACGTTCATAAAAATGGCTTTATAAGAACTGAAAATAAACCATACATCAAGAATTTTTAATTAAAAATATCGATGGACCGTTCATGGTAGCTCAGTCAGTAGAGCGCTCGTTCCGTGATCGGGAGGTTATGAGTTCGAATCTTGGCCGGAACCGACCTAAGTCGATAAAATTTGATAGCAACTGTTCCTTCGCCATGCTCGGCACTTTGAAATAAAAGTTGCGGGTCCTACGGATGAGACCTTAAAAAACAGCGGCAGGCGTTGACACGATAAAGATATCTCGCTGTTCAATGGCCGTTAGTGTCGAGTAAAAGTCAAATTTGAAGCCCTTCACCGGCATACGCTGAAGTCTCTATATGAGTGAAAAATTCTTGAGAGGGACGTTAAACAATATACAATCAATCAAAAAATATCAATGGAATATAACTTTCTATATTCTTTCTTCTTCCAGCATCCCAATCTGCTTTGGAATTGCCAGCCTGATAATTGGAGTTCTTATATGTATTCTACATGTACATCGTTCTAGGAATTCATGTTCCTCTATACTAGGTATGTGCTATTGTAATTCTTTTAATTCCATTTCATTTGGAAAACCACAATGCTTGACACATACTTAGAAGTACGTTTACTTTATATCAACTTTAATCTCTTTTTATTACAGATACCATATCACGGTTTTGCAACTTTCAGAAACAACAAAAACGTAAGATTTTAAAAACTTAACACAGCCTTTCTAAACCATTATTTATTACTGTTAAGACCTAATTGCAGATGTATTTGTATAAAACCAAAGCTGTACTTTTTTTTTGCAGAAACCGATGTTAATGAAAATCCTGATACAGACATTGAAAACACACCATTAAATGAGGAAACCACAGACCGTTGTTCGGTGGAGATGGAGCCGTCATGAGATATGAAAAGAATGAAATGACCAACTTCTAGGCGAAACAAATTATACTTGATCCTGGGGAAAAATTTATACTTCAAGAATAAGATTTTTTTATGAAGGTATGAAACGAAGTCGGTTATGTGATCAAATCCTATATCGCCAAAATGGCTCGTGCAGTTTGCTTTCCATACTCCACAACATCTGATCATTTGACCAACTGTGTGTTATTGAACGTTTATATTTTCCTTTTTTTTATTCTTGTCACAAAGAAATACAATCACTATTTCAACTTTGCTATTAAACTGCGAAATAAGGTACATAAGATATCGTGTGACGTCATATTTGGAACAATTTAAGTGGCTCGTGCAGTTTGCTTTCCATACCCAAGTACTAATGATCTAGACCAACGGAATGCCACTGAAAAATTAATCTCAATTGAATTTGTGTTACTTTATAAATACATGTGTAAGGCATCGGCAAAAGTCAGTTTAATGATTTGTCATCCCTTTTTTACGTATATACACATTTATTATTGATGTACAAAGACAGTAAATGGCAGCTTATGTTTTGTTGTGTTGCATCTATTAACTATATACACGTTTTGTTATATACTTTATTACCACTGTCGTAGTTTGTGAACTGTGCCAAACATTGTTCAATAAAGGTACATATTAACCTTTCATACTGGAATTCGAAATTTCTTGCCAAATAATGAAGACATGAAATAAATAAACTGTTCAAATTAAAACTTTAATTTTAAAATCAATCATACGAGGGTTGTCCGTAAAGTTCGTGGACAGGCTAAGAATTAAATAAATGTTGCATCATTGATATTTATTGTTAGCATATTTCTAATTCTTTACTAAATGTGAACTGAGAAATGTAAAATCGGATTCCATTTTAAATGTTTAATTACAATTATGACTTCGTAATCGGACTTGGTGTGGAGACCCAGAACACCGCTAAATTTTGATAAAAAAAATATTTATCACGTTATAAATTTCATTTGTATTTCATAAAATTCTGCATAAATCTGGATAACTTTTACATTATGAGGTTGACAAAAGTGATCACTTCAAACCTGCAAAATTTGAAAAATCAAAGTTGTAAAATGGCTGAGCAATCAAAGTAAGTACATATTAAGACGGATCGGAATTGTTCAAAAAAGGGACATTTTTGGAAAAGGTGGAGCAGTGAGCAGTGATAAAATTCCGGATAGACATCGGACAAAACAACTACAAAGACCAATACATTCTATAAACAATCGGGAAAACATAGTAAAAGAAGCCGTACATTATTATTAAAGTGGCCTATAATATTTTCGGACGGAAGGAAAAGTTTACAGGATGACTTGCGTGAAGAAAAACCATCAATCCGAGATTGCAGGGCTGTAAAAAATGATCTTCGTTACGTTACTTTACAGTCACTGCTTGAAAAAACACCTTTACAAAACTTTACTTGTGAAGTAAATTTCATTAAAGGTGCTCCCAAAAGCAAGGTCATCTTTGTATTAACTTTACAAAAAGTAAAGGTGAAAAGGTAACCTTTAATTACACGAAAAGATAATTAAATATAACCTTTCACCTTTAATGCCATATTAAAGTTCATTAAATATACATATTGTAGAAAATTCTTATTTAAATGCTGACTATTGTTTAATACACTTATTCTTTGGATTTTCACAGTTAGTTTAAAGAATCTAATCTAGTCAGTATCCAGAATTTTAAGACAAATGTCATATATTGTTTTTATTATCTTGTATCCATTTCCAGTGGAAATTAGTATTAGAAATGGTCATCTACAGATTCAAACACTCGACTCATCATTATTTGACAGACTACACCTCAAATAATACAACACCTATGATGTAAGCCAGGTTAGCTTAGTTGGAGCAGCTGGCGTTTATTATGATACATGTAACAAAACATAAATTTTTAACATACATTACATTGAATGTGAAACAATAAAGCACTGCAATGCATTTGCAAAATAATTTACATGTAATAAATTGTATCCCTATCACTAACATTAAAAACCGCCCAGGCAAAAACCATAGATGGTTAACTATGGAAAACCTGTGTCCGTCGCTATGTAAATAATGTCTCAAAGGAGAATGCCGGACGTGCATTCGGTGCAATAGTTAAAAATGCATGAACATCCTATAATATTTGCATGTATGAAAAAATCAAAATTAAAATACATTTCAACAGTTTTGTTATTTCCATTACCAGTATATTTATACAAATATGATATATATAAAGCAAAAAAATTGTGTGTGTATTTAAGAGCACTGGCTTAGAATGATATGAACATATTACTGAATACTCATTTCTCATTGGCTTTTCTTTGGCCACGCCCACATATACAACCAAAACCATTATACATTCCTCGCATACAAAGTATTCCCGCTATACTGCGAAACACAGGAAAAAAATATTATCTGCACCAGAATTGCCTACAACTCTCTGAATTGGATGACATAGATCTTTAATATGTACATTGATATTAATGATAAAGTAATTAAAAATATAACAATGGGAAAAATTGGCATACTGATATTTTTCATTTTCCAATCAAAAATGATCTAAAATATTCTGTATTTTTGCTTCTCATAATATGATGAGTCAGATATACAGCACAAACAATATCCAGTTATAACCTTGAATATAAACATTATATTGAGCTATCTTTGACTTTTGTTTTCCTTTAAACATTCAGATACATGTGAGAAAAAATCAAAAAAGAAATACAGATGACAAGTATAAATTTCACATTTCTGCTTATGAAATGGAGGTCTCATTTCACTTTAAAATATAATACTAATACATGTACAATATTTATTCTTTATGATGCATGTACATATATAAAATAAACTTTGCAGTTTAAATTGAATTAAAAATGTGAAAAAAATTACATAAAAGGCTATTTGATTTGCACTTATTATACACAGCCTAATAACATCTTCAACTTGTAATGCAAAATGATGCATTTTACATATTCACAAACACAAAATATGGTGAAAAATCTATTAGAATAGATGCTGGGATGCAGTTTGCAAAATGCATGAGATCATGTACGAGTCCAGCTTCACCCCGTGAGTCTGTCTATGTTTGATTAAGTTTAGATTTGTTTTTATGTCTGTGGTAAATGTTAGTGTGTTTGCATATGTGTCCAGCTTCACACATTTTCATGTATGTGCTCGACTTCACACGCCTTGGAAAATATGTAATAGGTTGTGGTAGATGCTTGTGTGTTTGCATATGTGTCCAGCTTCACACACCTTCATGTATGTGCTCGACTTCACACGCCTTGGAAAATATGTAATAGGTTGTGGCAGATGCATGTGTATTTGTGTATGTGTCGAGCTTCACACATTTTCATGTATGTGCTTGACTTCACACACCTTGGAAAATATGTAATAGGTAATGGTAGATGCATGTTTGCATATGTATCCAGCTTCACGTATTTTCATGTGTTTGCTCGATTTACACGTCATAAATGTAAAATATGTAACCAAGATGGTGTAAAACATTTACAAGTGTATGATGCACAAAGAGAACAAAAGTTCTGTGTGTTTTGTTCTGCAAAAAAATATATTATGTCCTGTTGAGAAACTGACAATCAAAATAAAGTAACATATTCATTTTACATAACTGTGCTGAAAATCACACATCAAGTTTAAATTACTGTACTGAAAATTGAATTTGTGCAAAAACTCTGAATGAATAACATTTAAAACCAAGAATGCTTGCATGTTCATCTATAAATCTCCAAGATATTTACTAGTTAGTTTGTAGCGCCGCATCAGGCAGTCTTATAACACATTTCATAATGTCAGTTTGCATGAATAAATCAATTTATCCTTGTTCCTCACATCTTGCTGAAATTCTAGTCTACAGTTTATTTACACAGCACATCACAAATAGAAACATTCAGGAAAAATAATTCACTAAAAATAAAATCCAAGTTAAATAATCACATGTACATAAAAATCCAAGAAATATTAGGTTATATTCCAAGTAAGTAAGTAACTTTATCTATCTCTAACAGTTCTATCTACTAAGTCTTCTATATTTCCATCTTCCTATCTTATTCTAAAATTCTGTCGCACTATATATATACTCAAGATCCGCTCCTGACGATCAGGAGCACATTACATGTATAAGATCCTTAAGATCAGGAATCAATACACAGGTCATTACAATCAGCAGGGGGTTATATAAGAGGCACCCTCTTAATATACAGATAAGATGATAATGTGTGAACAATTCAGTATTGAAGAGTTATATTACAGATAAGATATTCTAAATCGCTACAAGTTTACAAATTTTTGATCATATCATTGATAACAGTACATTTTCTTGATCATGACATCTGTTTTGGATTCCCCTCTCTGACATCTTTTCTTGTTCACCAATTAGTTCAACAGTCTTCTGGGTACTCAGGTGTTGTACAAGTCCTAATAATAATAATTTTCAAAATTATAAAGAAAAAAAAATACAATTTTTAAATATGTTTTCATTACTTCTATTGAAATTAAAGCACAAGCTTTTGAAGACATACTTAAGTAACAACACATGTATAACTAAACATAATGGAAATTTAGACAAAGCGAATCAATGTCATGCAAACATATGATAGTGATACATCTGTAATATCCATGAAACTTACTGAGATACTTAAAATGTTTATGGTGTGCTTTCACTAAGCTTAGCAGTATATAAACATCTCTTGATTAAATGTTGAAGTCCAATCCTCACCTGACTTGCACATTCATATGGATTGGTTCTATGTTGATAATCTCTTTCAACTATCTTTCACAACATCTGAAAGTCATCAATCTTCAAAATTAAATCTGACGCTCACCTCTCAAGTGTATATAGACTCCTTGTACAAATGCATAGAAAATAAGATTTTGAATAAAAAATGAATTATCTCCATATCACCATACCTGGCCTTTTTAAAAATGTGAGGAATTATTTAAAATACTTTTCTTTAGATAAAATCATGTAGTAAGTATCTAACAATGTTGAAAAAAAGTTATCTCTAGAATTTTACATTTATATATTGAATGTAAAAAAAAATCAAAAGACATTACCTAAAATGGAAATAAAGTACAACTGTGACTGGTGTCTCAGGCACAACCAATATACACAAGACCTTTCCATCCTTAGCAGCATGCATTAGCTCCACATTCCTTGCTTCTACAAAAATATACAATGAAAATTTGTTAAAAAATGAGAGCGAAGCTTTATATTGAATGAAAAATGCATTGTTCCTCTACTTAAAAAAAATCAAAAGGCATTACCTAAAATGGACATAAGGTACAACTGTGACTGGTGTCTCAGGAACAACCAATAAACACAAGAACTTTCCATCCTTAGCAGCATGCATTAGCTCCACATTCCTTGCTTCTGCAAAAAAATATACAATGAATATTTTTAAAAAATGAGAGCGAAGAGTGTAACATGTACTTCGGGGAACAGAGGAAGGGATTTTGAAGTCAGATTAGTTATATTTCTGCCAGTGTTGGCAGGGGCATAGTATCCGGGGGGCCAGGGGGGCTTGCCCCCCCCTCCCCCCACTTTTTTTCCAAAACTAACATACACTATTAGAAATGTACCAAAAATGTAGTATAAGAATTGGAACTAAATGCAGTTGTCACTGAGAAAAAGTTAACCCCCCTTAACTCCCCCCTTTATTGCCTCCCCCCCCCCCCCCACTTTCAAAAATTAAAAAAAAAAAAGATGCTACGCCACTGGTTGGGACGGATAAATTTCCATATTTAAATGAAACAAATTATGCGCAACAAATAAGACACATGTATTACCTTGCAGTCACCGGCCCACATAATGTATACAACTGACAATGTTCCAAAATCCCTTTCTTTGTTGTTTACTTGGCGGAATTTTCTTTGCCTTCTAGACTGGTTCCCAGCTCTGGTTCCCATACATTGCCGTGAATAAGTCCTACGTTTATTGGTTTTGTTCACAAGCTTCAACATCAATAAAATCTCCAGCACATTTACAGCTTGTATTGTAAACTAAACTGAAAAAATACTTTACACAATTTTTTTTTAGCTCAGTATTATGTTATCCTCTTCATTCAAGTAATATGTAAACTCTTCTCGAATGTAAAACGAACGATCTACTCTGAACAGTAACCCAAATATGGCACTGTGTATTCGGTTGAATAGCCAATCATTTCAAATCAAGTTGAGCGGGTCTGCATCGTTATTTTGACGAAGTTTGAAACCAGTGGCAATTTTTTGACACTTCATCTAGATTTAAGAAGATTCTTGCCTGAACATCTGCTCGAACTCCCGGGTTGACATGCTCTAAAGGTTTGTTTACGATTTCCAGTCGTTTTTACTTTCACTTTTCAGTACATTGTGCATGTTGTGAAAGAATGAAACTAATCAAAGTCACGGAAAACTACGCTTTGTATATTATTTTCTGCTAGGATATTAGATAAGTACTTTTTATAATTCTGGGATTAAATGTTTATGTGCGTCACTTTGTTCTGTTAAGGTGTATGAATCATAGGGGCTTGTCTGCCGGATTGATAAATGTAAAATATTTTTAAAAATTTGTATCTACAAAGACTACATTAACCATGTTAACTACACTCTAAAAGTTGCTTTAATAAAGATTTTGATCAGGCAAGAAAAATAATGTTGTAAGAAAAGTACTACACCTATAAGGGACCTATATATACTAACCTATATACATTACATGTACATAAACTCTCAACTTTGAGAGTTTATTTATTTTTATTTATATCATTTTGTATTTTAAACTGTGTCCATTTTCTTAAAACACAGGTATAGTGAGTTCAGTATGCAGATTATTGAAGGGAAAATATCAAGACGGGGCGAGGAAGACAACAAAACATGATTACCCAGATTGAGGATCCCAGTGTTCTTTGGTACAAACACATTTTAATAATAAATTTCATGAAATCTGTTACTTGAACAAACATTTACATTATTTAGTGCTTGAATTGCTCGGGAGTCAATATCGTCATATATTTGTAAAATAAAAATGTTCAATTTCCTTTGTATAGTCTCAAGCTACTCAGCCTACCATGAGAAAATTAAAAGATCTGTCATGAAGAAGAGGCTGGTTCTCAACTTTCATATTATAAATGGCAAGTATTGTTTAGAACTAAATTTAGATTATTCTTAATAAAAAATAACATAAGGGTGTTTGTCAATTCATAGCTATTATTTGTGATTGCACTGTGTATTAATTTTCAAAATCAATTCATTCTCTGGTGACCAAGTGCAGCAGTTTGCTTCAAACTCACAATTTAAAAAAAAAAAATATTGACTATATTTGTCCATATGTACAAAATGTTAATCACGGTATGAATTCTATTTCAGTATGATTGTCATTATCAATTTGAGGGACTCTCACCTAAAGTTCTTTTACTGTTCCATATCAGGAAAAAGGTCATGAGATGAAACATGCGATTGGGGAAAAAGGTACATATATCCTAAACCATAACTTCAGTATTATTCTGTTTACATGTACAGCTAAATTAAATACCGTATAAGTGGAAATTTTAGCGAGATGCAAATTTTACGATTTGTCCTTAAAAACTGGTAATTTATTTTTAGCGAGATGCTATTTTAGGGACTTTAAAATGCACATTTAAGAAACTAATACAAATAAAACGCAATTTTTAGCAATATTTAATTTTAGCCATCTCAACACCCTCGCTAATAATGCCAAAATTAAATCCTCGCTAAAAATTCTACTTATACGGTATGTAGCACAATATTGTTCTCTTTGTAAACTGACAACTGAGTAGTCAGGAAACCTATGATTTCTCAATATTTCAGGGATTTATTCTTTGTTTTTGTGTAGTACCCTTAAAAAATACATATTTCTCAAATTGTAATTTATAGGCTTTTTGTGATAAGGGATACATGACCTAACCCATTGATTCTTCATATAATATGTCAATAACAAGAGTTCCACTCATCTTATTAAATTAATAAATTTACATTTTTTGCTTTTTGAGATTAAAGGTCATGTATGAACTGTTTATTTATTAGTAAGGTTGTGCCTTGTTTTTAGTTTTATTTATCATGGTATTGTGAATTCTGATAACACGAAGCCGTTGAAAATATTCATACTTATGCATGGCACTGAAAAAAATACATTTTTTTCTTTTAGGAAAAGCATTAGGAAAATGCCTGCATGGTGAGAAAAGTTTTGAACTCTGAAAAGGGAGGTGTGACAAAAACATTTGACAGTTGTTGATTTCCACTAAAACCAATATCAACAAGAAAGAGGACGTAAAATAGTTTTATGTTGATTCACAACTTTAAATTTAAGAATGAACAGTTGTTTTTTTTATAAAACATGTCACATACAAAAAAAACATATTTGTAAAATGTACTTTGTCTTTGATATGTATGTAATTTGCAGGATAGGATGTGGGCAACATATACTGCCAAGAATCTTGATGATTTTAATTTTATGTTTGTAAAAAATAATGTTTTGTATTGTAATAAACAAAGTTAAAGTCAGCTTTTTCTTAATATGTATATTAATTATGATGTTTACATTTCCGCAACTTATCAATTTGGAAGGAAAACTTATTCATAATTTGAATAAGGCTTCATTCACTGGAATGGAAAACGGAAATTATTAACTTTTGTGGTTATTAAAGATGGTATTTGATTAAATTTAAGGTTTGTAATTATCAGATTGTGGTTATTAAAGATGGTATTTAATTAAATTTAAGGTCTGTAATTATCAGATTTAATATATCCTAAATACTGTGTTTAATGGTTGTAAATATTATCTTTACTTTTTTGTAAAGTCAAGACAATGTGGGACATTACATCATATTTAAGTGCATGTAAAGTTAATTTAAAGGTTACCTTTTCCAACTTTGACTTTTTTCAGAAAAGCCAATTAAAGGCATTGTAAATAATAAATTTACATTATCTTTACTTGTTTTGTAAAGCCAAATTTTCACGCAGTGAGTATTTCCGTAAAAAAATCGTTTTTACGCGGATAGAGGTTGGAGGATTGCAGGATATGAGGCAGGAATAGTTAAATTTATTATTTTACGTATAAACCTGAACATTTTGTGCACATATTTTTGACTGGTTAAAGCGACACAAGAAAATAATTGAGATAAACGGTGACAATATTAAGAAAAGTTACACGTACTCGTGTTATGCTTTTGACGTCGGGTGACGTCAAAAATTTTCATTTAAGTGCTCCGGGTGTGAGTGTGTGTCATTTTTAATTTGATAAAAATATAACTATTTGTGCTCTGTTTTTCTTGAAAACTTGCATGTTTATAAAATGAAACATGAATTTAATGAAAATAATAGTTTCATATATTCTATCAATGTTTTTTCAGAAATTATCAATGTTGTCCACGAACTTTCTGGACAACCCTCGTAAATTAACAAGGTATCTGTTAATACGTTTTTAGATTTTCTTTCAATAAGCCACAAAACAAGAAAATACATGTTACGAAAAATTCTGTGACAAACATTTCGAGTTTAAAACTATAAAAAAAATTTATCATGAGTACATATTTACATATCCGAGTGCATTTAAAATCATAATTGCTTTAATACACATACTGTGGATTGTGGATTTGTTTCTATGAGAGCTGTACAAAGCTTGTTAGCTAGGAATGGTTAGTGTCCATAAGGCGGAGAAGAAATGGGCAAGATATCTAAAAGATCAACGTACTAAAATTCATTATATTGTCTATGATTGCGAATAAAAAAAAAAACAAATGGTAAAATACACAAATTAAAAACATATTTAATTAGTTTGTGTATATGGTTTAGCTGGTCTTTAGTTGTCCCCTTCTTTCATTGAAAGTGGAGGATATTAATTTGGGTTTGTTCCTCCATCGGCCTGTCCTTCTTTTTGTCTGTCATTAATGCTTTCTTTTACATATGATATATCGAGAACCCCCTTTGGCTTAAAGGAGAACTCTTTTGATTTTAGTAAACATGAATATATGAAATAATTCTACAATTTCAGTCAGAGGGATAAGACCCCAGCCCCCTCCCCTTTTCTGCACATTCTTTACTTTTTTCACTAAGCGGCGGACACAAATTCTCTGAATAAGCTTGTTCTTCATGTTTTGTGATTAAATTCGCATCGTGATAAATGTAGAATGCCGCCTTTGCTTTTTTTTCGAGGGGATGATCCGCTTTGTTTCCTGATGAGTCTTGTAACTTCATAAAGTTTTTAATGACATTCTGATTCAAAATATATTTTTTAGAATAATGTACAAATGACATCAATCTTTTATAAATTCGTTATAGTAAGTTTAGATTACTGAGTTTGAAATGAAAAGACAATATTTTCTCCTTCCAAATCTCCGCTTTTTTGAAACAAGCTATACCCCACATGTACAAGTAAATAAATTTTAAAATAAGATTTTGGATATTTAAAATACACACTGACATAAAAAAAATAATTAAATGTTTTGAATTTATAAAATCACTCGAGGTAGATTTCTTTCGTAATATGAGCCAACAATATTGTGTAAGCCTCCGTACTTGTTAATTATATTCAATGGAAGCAAAACCTTTTTAAACACACATTCAAGAACCGAAGGTTTATTCAATGCATTTCCCATACAGCTTTAAGTTACCTATTCGTTTTGTTTTTTAATCGGTAATTTATAAATGAGACACTTCACTTTCTGGAAATTCTATCAGGGCAGGCATTTAATTTCGAAAGTACATCTACATGAAGAAAGATACGGATGAATGCTTTTGTTTTCCGTATTTATTTGCATTCATATGACTCATGCACTTTATAATTCATTGTATTCTAAGAACTGACTTTAAGATTGAACTATCTTACAGCTAATTCAATCTTAAAAAACCCATAAAAATTAAACACTCGTATCTTGGTGGGGACTTCAGGATTTCAATATTGATTTGAAGGGAATAATACAAAGTGTTATCATTAAATCAAACTTAAATATTAGTTTTTTATAGAGTGTTTTATGAACTGTAGAAATCGTTATTTGCGTGCACTTTTATTGTTTTCCGTCTACGATAATTAAGAAAAGTAACATTCCTTAATGGCCTCCTCTAAAGCATAGTTAAAGAATCAGTTACAAGCACTCGATCTTTCTTAAAGACATATATTTAAGACAAATCCGTACTTAGAGCATAAATTTCTATATGCATGTTACACATTAAGACGATCTTTTAAATAAAAAAAAATCATGAGTGAAAATATATATAAATGAGATTTTCTGTAAATTGAAAAGTATTTTAAAATGTTATTAATGAGAAAAAACGAAAGAATTAGGGACCAGTACGAGACACCAATTTCAATAAATCATTAAAATGACATTTATTAATTTATCAAAAAGGTTGCAAAGAGGAAATTTCCTGTTTGGCAAAGTTGCAGAAAAAACCTTTTTTTTGGTTGTGAAAAGATGTTTATCTAAATTTTAATCAAATAAGAAACACAAACACAATGCTAACAATTGCTGAACAAAAGCTTTATTTTTTTAAATGTTCTTTTTCTGTTCAAATAATAGTAAATCATTTTGTATCCGGAAAACCCAAGACTGGAAGATCGTGTGTATAAGTCACGGCGAAATCTGACTTAAAACATAGGTAGCAAGTGTCCCTATGCAAAGATAACGAACCTTTGAAGTGAAAATCCTTTGGATGTCATCTAAACACCGAGGCCCCTTATCAGGTTCAATGTTTTCAGACTTCACTAGGTTAAAGAACAATAAAAAATATACCTTTTCATATCATATTTCATTTAAAAGTTATTTTCTCTCGTGAAAACATGATGGTGTTGCAAATTCGTCACGTTTTGAAATACATCTTTGTTAGATTAAATTTCATACATCCTGTACATTTATATGGATGTTATTTCCTTAATCCCATATACATTGTATCTATTGTGATCGAAGCATTTGTCCGAATCAAATTATCAACTTCTCTGCTATCAGAATCAAATCCACATTCGAGGAATATCCAGTCTGTGACGTAATGCTATAAACTTAATGACTTAAACGACCAGCATTTGACATTTCAGAATCATAAGAATAAAAGTCATTATATATTTCTTTTAAATTATAAGTTAAATTATTTTAGTTTTCTTCGTTATTATTGCAATACATGTGTAGATAAATCTACGTTTATTAAATTTCAGTTTTAAGCATTTGTGCTAATTTAAATGTGTCTACTCCTTTTAAAATATCTGGTCATCTGGTGTAAGATATTAGAAAGTTTTTAAACTGTTTCGGTACAATGAAACAATTCTCGGTAAAAAACAGTTTTATTATTTATCTTGATAGAAAAAAAAAACTGTATTCTTCGTTGGCTTTGCTTCGTCGGAAAATATTGTCCTTAGGGGAAACCCTTATTATATCTATTTTTCTCATTTCATCCGTTTTATAACTATATATATTCTTTTCAATATTGTGTTTAATTTTTTAGGAGATAATTAACGTAAATTTGATGTAAATGTAAGTAAGTCTGGTAAGAACTAGAGGATTGTGAGCAAAGAGCTCACCAAATGATATCCTCGCCTCCCATATGAATATAATGGCAGTGTTTATGGTTTGCTCTGGAAAATCCAAAATATATATCAGATCAAAAAGTGAAAAAAGAAGGTGCATAATGGCGATATGTAATAAAGATTCAGTGAAAGGTTCATTAACTTTTCTCCAGTGGTATGAGTAGTACCAGTCTATGGTATGAGAGGAGTTGCGGATAAGAGATGGGTGCCCCAAAGGGTAACAGAAGGACGGAGGGATAGACAGACGGACGGACAGACAGACGTACAGATGGACGGAATTAACGATAACTCTATACCCTTCCACTTTTTAAGGGGGTATAATGACAAAATTTATAATCTAAATATTATGCTACATCTTAAAAAGATATGGCAAACTTCAGCTTTAACCCTAAAGATAATATTTTTCCAACATGATACAGTAAATATTATTGATTTTAAATGTTTGCGCTTTGTGAAATCTATTATTGCATAATAAAAATGATTATGAAGGGGGTTCACCTATAGTTTACAAATTGATAGAGTAAGTTTTTATTAATGTCTAAAAATAAGACAATATCGAGAGAAAAAAACACAAGAAAATAAAATGAACCTCTATAAATAACAAACTTTAATTTGTATCTATTATTCAATAAATGCATGGCAATATAGAAAATGTATGTTTTTAAATGTATATTGTTATATTTTTTTTTTTAAATTGGAGCACTATATTAAGTCTTTAATATTGAGAAACATTAAAAAAGGTTTAAAAATAATACATATCTTCAGATACATATAGCTTATTAAATTAATCAAAGTTGTGTAAGTATCGCTGTCGCTTTTAGTGATAGTTTCGAAGTAACGCAATATTGTTAAAAAATATTAAGTCTAAAAGGATCGTTTTATTATGATACATGTATGTAATGGAATTTTTGTTATACCATACATGAAGAATAGGGAGTATTTTTTTTTATCAAAAAACAAAGAAAAAAAAACCCAGAGCACTTTTGTGCACATTGATAGTGCAAGCAGTTGTAGCATGCACTTTATTGTTTGTATTTTTTATGTGTTTTGAACAGCTTTGTCCCTATCGTTTAAACAATCGATATCATACGTGCATAAGTATATGAGTTATAAAAAGATCTTTGATATGAAATAATATAAAAAGTATAAAAAAATCGTTTTAATATTTTTAACTTCAGAACCAAAGGAATTTCAATCATAATGTGAGCCTGCAATGATTATACTCGTCCCTCAAGGTCATTGAGCATGGAGAGATCTTTTCTTGTTAGTATTTCCTGCGACAAATGACCTTGGTTATAAAATCTTATTCCAAGGATCGATATCTACGCCCACAGTTAGCTTAAAACCCACTGAACCATATCCGATCAACTTCATACTTCGCGATTCTAGAGCAGACACTCGATAGCGCCATGCACATGATATCAAGAAAATGACAAGTTTCATAGTTAAAATTTGTATTGCATATTAAATCTTTGTATGACAAATATCAGCTGTAAAGATATAAAGAAAACATCTATTGAAGATGATAGAATATATACGTGTTATTGATTTTAAATGTTTGCGCTATGTGTAATCTGTTATTACATTACAAAAAGGAATATGGCGGGGATACACCGAGAGCGTACAAACTAATCAGCTTAGTTTCAATTCATGTTCAAAAGATATGAAAAGATTAAAAGGATCAAGAATATATTTTGTACCTCTATAGATAACAAGCATGTATTATATTTATAATCCAAATAACGAATGCATGCCCATATAGAAAATGGCATTTTTGCAATTATAGATAGGTATAACTTTCTTTAATTTGTGTAAAATATAGAGCCTTAAGTTTTGGAATAAGATATTAAAATTCCAGCTAAAGATAAAAGAAATGTCCTGATATAGTTATGAATATTTATGATCATTTTCAGGTTATTTAATGCATAAAGTTTGTGTATGCATATATGCCACTTTTATTGATACTTTTAAGGTAAAACTGACGTATATGTTATACAAACTTTATCGTTATCTAAATTACACGTACAAGGCTTAAAGGACCGTTTTATTGAGATATATAAAGGGAATTTTGTTTTACCTCACAGGAAGAATGAATAAATAAAAAATAACAAACAAAAAACAAAACAAAACAAAAAAACAACGAAAAAAAAAACAAAAAAAAAACAAAAAAAGCAAACAAACAAACAAACAAAAAAAAAAAAAAAGAAAACCATGAGGAACTTTTGTGAATATTTAAAGTGCTAAAAGTTGTTGCGTGTTATTTTGTTTGCATTTTAAATGTGCTTTGAACATCTCTTTCCAAAATTACGTGAAGGATAAAGAAAAAAAAAATCACGAAATAAACATAAAACATCTGCTTCGGTCATGTAGCTAAATGAATTCGAATACAATAGAAAATGATTTTAAAACAATGTAATTTTGAAACATTTCTTTTTATTCTGGTTCTGTTACCAATTTAGCTTTTCAGACCTCCCCATTATATCTCAAAATAAAGGACAATACGTAACTATCTTACTCTGATATCATCTTCTTTGATCGTACAGACGTACAGATTATTGCGTCTGCTTTTAAGTCCCGACTATGATCAAAATGATAAAAATTAAATTTTTACTAGTTTGCTTTTCCTTATAGCAAACAATTTGTCATATACGAGGGTTGTCCGTAAAGTTCGTGGACAGGCTAAGTATTAAATAAATGTTGCGTCATTGATATTTATTATTAGCATATTTCTATTTCTTTACTAAATGTGAACTAAGAAATCTTAATTCGGATTCAATTTCAAATGTTTGATAACAATTATGACTTCATAATCAGAATTAGTATGGAGACCCGGAGCACCGCAAAATTTCGATAAAAAAGTTATTTATCACGTTAAAAATTTCATTTGCATTTTATAAATTTCTGCAGAAATCTAGGTGACTTTTACATTATGAGGTTGACAGAAGTTATCACTTCAAACCTGCAAAATTTGAAAATTCAAAGTTGTAAAATGGCTGAGCAATTAAAGTTAGAACATATTAAGACGGATCGGAATTGTTCAAAAAACGGGACGTTTTCGGAATAGGTGGAGCAGTGAGCAGTGATAAAATTCTGCGTAGAAATCGAATAAAACAACTACAAAGACCCAAAATTTTTTTATGAAAAATCGGGAAAACATAGATAAGGAAGCCGTGCATTATTATATAAGTGGCATTTTATATTTTCGGACGGAACGAACAGTTTACATGATGACATGCGTGAAGAAAAACTATCATTCCGAGATTGCAGCGCTGTAAAAAATGAACTTCGTAACGTGATTTTACTGTATTTCCGTAAATAAAATCGTTTTTACACGGACAGAGGTCGAATGATTGCAGAATATGAGACAGGGATTGTTAAAAATTATTTTACGTATGGAACTTGTACATGTTGTGCACATTTTTATGATTAATTCAAGCGACATAAGAAATTTATTGAGTTAAACGGTGACTATATTAAGAAAAGTTACATGTACTCGTATTATGCTTTTGACGTCGGGTGACGTCAAGAATTTTCTTTTTAGTGCTCCGGGTATGAGTGTGTGTCAATTTTAATCAAAATATAACTATTTGGGCTCTGTTTTTGTTGAAAACTTGCATGTTAATGAAATAAAGCATGAATTTAATGAAAATAATAGTTTCATATATTTTATCAATGTTTGTAAGTAATTATCAATGTTGTCCACGAACTTTCCGGACTACCCTCGTATATTCATTAAAAGTTAATATGAAACTTTTAGCAGAAAGCTAACATATTTTGAAATTTTACGAATTAATATTTTCCGAACGCGAGCGCCATTCTTTTAATGCAAAAAATACATACAGCAGGTTATTAAGTAAATGTTACATCAGTTCACTCTATGCTCCTTCAGATTAATTTTCAATGAAAAGAAACCCGAATGAATAACGATTAAGTAAATCATTTTACCAAAAGTACTCTAAATCTGTACTTTTTTAGGGAAAATATGAAATGTATTTTACTATCTAAGTCCAAAGAATAAAGATCAAAGAATGATAAACTTTTCTGAAATCATGGGAAGATTTAAGGTCTCCTAAGATGAAAATTTTGTCATTTTCCTACAAAGGGCTTTATGAAAGATTTAATCATGTACCGACCCTTTTTACATCTCAAAAAAACTTAGAAAATGATACCTTATTACTTATATTTACATTTGTGACTTATTCATACTTTATATTTGCCTAAATTTTACTTTTAACGTGTGAAATGCGTTAATGTATCAAACCGAACGGCATGTATGTAATCCACTAAACTCGCGTCGACCCTTTATGACGTCACAGGAGAATTACGTTGAACATTTATCCAAACGCACATTTATGACCTCTTGACCTCTTGACCCCATACATGTATTGACACAGTTAAAAAAAGCTTGCTTTCAGTAGTGTTATATAAAGGAAAACATTTGCAAGTGTAAATATTTTAAATTTTAAACGAGTATTTTGTTTATCATACTATGGAAATAAAAGTTAAATTATTTGATTTCTACGAAGAATGAATTATATTCGTAATCGTATGTCCCCCAAGAAAGAAATTTAAATTCATCACCCGATTCCTTATATTTACATGGTT
Organism: Saccostrea cuccullata; assembly: GCF_032062105.1. NCBI lineage: Eukaryota > Metazoa > Mollusca > Bivalvia > Ostreida > Ostreidae > Saccostrea > Saccostrea cuccullata. Next base: position 91,124 of record NW_026925447.1, on the reverse strand, counting down.
CTTGAATTACAATAGGCGATGGTTTATCAAGAATTTACTGAACATATACGTCATGTATGTCTATCTATATTTATCATGTCTTCTATTCTTCAGTGTGACACTTCTTGTCCATAAAACAAAATTCCATAGATATTTGGAACGTGATTAAACAGAATTAGTGAGAAAAAGTCTTTTTACTGAAAGAATGATTTATGAGGCAGATTACGAGTTGGGACGTGGACTTAACTAATTTTATAAACCATTTAAAAAACATAGGCAATTGCATACCACAATCTTAAAAATTGAAGTCTTATCTTCACAAACATACGTTGAAAAATCAAACAGTATAAATGCATCGTGGAAAATGAAAACACAAATTGATCTATGTCTAATCAAGATCATTCAAGTGCAAAAAAATAAGATAAAACTGAAGTATTGATTAATTGATAGTAAATTGTTTAACGTCCCATTCGAGAATTTTCACTCATATAGAGACGTCACCGTATGCCGGAGAAGGGCTTCAAATTTAGATCTATACTCGGCACTCAGGGTCATTGAGCGGTGAGGGAACTTTATCGTGTTAACCCTTGCCGCTGACACTGAGCCTTGGATTTTAAGTTCTCATCCGAAGGACCTGCAACTTTCACTTCAAAGTGACGTTCGAATGGTGAAGGAATAGTTGCTACAGTGTACCCATTTTATCGACTAGGTCAGAACTTATCAAAACTTTTCAAAGAGGAACGACTAATCTGAACAATCTGTACCAGATCAAAGATGTGCATGTGCATTCCAATATCATCTCAGTGTTTTTAGACGTTTACAATAAATAATGGAAAATTACAGAAATATTTCTTTTAAAAAGATATGGTGAAAATATCAAACTTTAAAATTACATGTATTGAACTAATGAACAGTAATATTGTATTAATCAAGAACATTATAATGATTAAGGTGGAGGTACTGATATCATTGATATTTTTGGAGAACTTCTAAACTTTTTTTTTTATCATAATAAGCCCATAATGCGACAAACATGAAGGCGAAAAACTAAATCTTAATAATATTAAAATTTTCCTTAACATTTCATTTAACATTAAAGTATACTTTATGTAAAATATCTACTACTTGCACAAATATCACGAAGATTGTTATTTGCCTATGGAATAGCATACACACACGAAAGAGGACAAAACAAGTCATTTTTTCCACACTATAACACTATTTTTCGTTATGAGTTGGTCTTTCTTCATTATTTTGGAGAGGTAATTCTCAAAGTTTGCATGAAAACATACATGTACATATTTTGGTTTCCAAAATTATGGAGCAAAAACCCACTATACCTCAAAATTTTAATTTTGTGAAATAACTTTCGTATCTTTTCGAGAAATACTTGAAGTCCCTTGAGTAAATGGTCATATTACAAACATGAATTGAATGCCACACTTTATCAGCACTTGTGTATAGCGTATTGGTTAGCGTGCTGGTCTCAAAAGAGAATGCAACTTAGGATTTTTATTGCCAAGGTTTGAACCTAATGGATACCATATTTTTTTTATATAAAATAATACATTTTAACGATAACTTTTTCCTCAAAACTTTTTGTTTCTCATGATTTCATGAAAATTAATGATGAGAACTTTACTCGAAATACTAAATTCACAATTTGAATATGATTTTTATATATTTGAAGCTATTAGACTTTCTGCACGCTAAGTTCACCCATCTCATTTCAACAAGGTTGTAGACTTTAACTCAATTTTCCTCCATACAAACATGTCAGTGATTGATAGAGCTAAATGCTTTGCTATAAAATGGCTCATTACTTGTTTGTCGAATATTTGATAATTTTTTTTATTTTAAAGCGTTTTAAAGGTCAGGGTCATATTAAAAAGTTATTTTTAAAAATCGTCCCCCGAGAAGAACAGTCGAATCAATGTCGGTTTATTTTTATGTGTACACAGTGTCAAAAAGTGATGTAATGAGCTTTCTTAAACTATATTTAATTATCTGGAGCCTGGAACGTATGTTATGTTTTTTCTTTAAAAGTGCATCAATGAAGTACTACTAGTGTTATTTGAATACCGGAATAAAGGTCTTGTTGCAGGTAAATGTAAAACTGTATAAATAGAAGTGAGTTTCTAATTTTAAAAAAGAAATCAGGACATAATGACAAGCACATGAAATGCATTTTGTTAGCCTCTAATAAGACAAAAATTTGACTGGGTCAATTCTGAAGTCTAATCAAATAAAAAAAAGACCGTACAAATGTTGTATATATTTGTTGTAAATTTACTGTTTCTTGAATTTTGAAATTTATACGCTTGTTAACTTATAAGCATGGCACGTTTGTTTTTAATTTTCAACTTCGACACACTTAATAATTTTATAAACATACTAAAAATATTCAAATTCAATAGTAGATAACTTAATTAATTAATCATAGTCATTCTTTTTATATGGAATACACATCTAACACATATTAACTTTTTACTTATGAAACATTATTAGGAATCACATTTATATATGAAATATTATGCAAATAAGACGTCTAACTAATTAGAAGTGCATGGTATTACACTGTAGGCGACATAGCAGTAAGCATCCCTTTTGAGCGGGCACATCCACTTTTTGGTCACAACCGCCTTTTACTTCTTGTCATGACTTGACATACGAAATAAAGTAATGATCTTACAATATCTTATTGATTGTCTTTGCTGACAAAGCATTATATTGACCATAGAATTACCATGCAAACTATTCACTATACACCCACTATTGACTTTTTTGTATCCTACAAAGTGGCAATAGCTTGTATTGTTTAAGACATGTGAAATGCGCAGCACAGTTAAGGTTACAAAAAGGAGGCGGAGCCTAATTTGTACGGGAAAACTTGACTATGACATCATTCAAAATGTACCTCATACAACATTTCTTTAAAATACCACAAAATGAGTTTATCTGCTAATTCAACCAGTAAGAAATCATCAAACTACATAAAAACTTACTACAGCGTGTTGTTTTGTCTTTAGTTAAACCCCACATTACAAGTTATAAAGAAGTCACTGATCGCAATAAACTTGTCAATATGACGTCATTTCTTACAACGTGACGTAGTTTGTATGCAGTGAGAGAGAGATCAAGTAATATTTTCTCAACAAAAAAATTATTTTCTAATTAAATAAAAAAAATATTTACAGATATTCTTTAGGCAAATAACTTGATTTAAATGTCTTCTTCACTATTTTATAATTATATTTTCTGTACATTACGTATTTAATTCACACTGCCGTATATTTGTATGCAAGTACATCGGAGAGTAATGTCGGGGGTCTTGATAAATCGATCTAGTGCAAGGGCATACACTCTATGGATCAAAGTAAGCTTTTACATTACAACTATAGAACTATTAAGGTATCTGAAAAGTGCTGCGATCCTGATAAAATCTTAGAAACAATTTAATTACATCAATATTTCATGCCGCTGACCAGCAAAATATATAGCATTCAGTCATACAAGTATAATTTTAACAATGAAATTGCAGAAATCAGGCAGGATCGCAGCACTTTTTAGAAACTACAATACGTGTTGAAAATATTTATATACTAAACTTCGAAATTTAACTTTGTTATGCCCTTGCACTAGTGATATTTATATGTAACATCAAAAATTCAAATCAATGTGCTAAAATCGCGTGACTGCCGCGTCACGTGACTTGTCTAAATATAAAATATAATCGTCCTCGACATGTTGTTATTAATCATAATTAATATTATCTGATATAAATAATGTACTAAAAATAATCGCCATCACGATTACGAATACATTTTTAAATACAAAATTTAGTCCATATTTCTATTGCGCACCTTAACTGTGTTGCGTGAATTAATGTTGACTTTTGGAACAAAAATCCGTACTATGGTGACATAGTTCTGCCCCTATTTGCCTGATGGATTATGTTACATGCAAAAAAAAGACAATTATGTCTACATCCCCAAGATAATTATGTTGGCATGCAAGTTACCAGTAAAATTTTTGTATGGGTCAAGATATTTACTAAGACCATTATCTAACGTCATACGTGTAAGATTCAGCAGAATTATGTTCACATGAATTTTATATATGATTACCTGCGGAATAGCTAGATAAACATGTAAGATAATTACATGAAGATGCATTAAGGCATGCAGTGTTGTTAAATTGCAACATAATTTATATTCTGTATGCAGAAATGTTCGTTTAAGTTATAATACTGGCACCTGATCCCACCTCTTATGTTTCGGAGGTCTCTGTGCTCTGCTCTTATTTTGTATATTGTTTAATTGACGTTGAGATTGAATACTGTTCGTTATTTTCATATCCATCCTTACTTTGAATTCGCCCCGTTTTAAATTCGTTCACTCTCAACGGGGGCAAAAGGGCGAAAATGAAAGGGGGCAACAATTTCCATGTATACAGTAGACATACGACTTGTTTATGTCAACATACACTATACCTACATGTATGCTAACACGCTACTTATTTGTGTCACAATACGACTTACTTATGTCGACATACAAGCTATATTTTAACATGAAAATTTATTATGTAAACATGCAATATAATAAATTGCATATCTTGCATGGTGATATAATACACTCGCATGTTATCATATTTATTTTGTATTTCGACATAAATACGTCTTAATGGGGTGTCTAAATAATTATCTTATGGTAACAAAATAAGTTACATGTCTACATCATTATCTTGCATGTTGACATAAATAGGTCTCATGACAACAAAATTATCTTGCGTCTTGCAAGTATGATGTCAGATCATGACGTTATCAAACAAATCAACCAATCTTTAAATTATGTTTTCTAATAAGAGGGGTAACTAGCATGTCAACATAATTATTTGGAATGTTAACATTTATATAAAAATGTTGCATGTTACATAATTTACCTTGCATGCAGGGGGCAGAAATATGCAATTCCATGCTTAAAAAACATGAACTTAGAAGTTGAGAGCTTGATTATCAAAAGATTAAGATTGATTATAGATTTTAAAAAAAGTTGATCAGTGAATGTTTAAAGTCTGATATTGAAAAATAAGATGAAGAAAAAATACAGAAAACAAGGACATGCCCCATGATTTGCGTATTATATTGAACAAAGATACATTTATTTTTGGATTTAGCTAGTTTGTGCAGCGACGATTTGACAGGTTACACTCTTACGATAGTCTTACAAACGCTTCAGAGATAAAAGTTCTGTCAGTGAAAAACTTACTTAAAAATGAATCGATGCTTTGTTCATGAACAAAAAAAAACGTGATATGATCACGGTGTGATAAAAAAGAGCTAAAATCCTACTCTAAAGTTTTTTTGAAAGGTATGGAACATTGACATGTATACTATGGTCAGAGCTAAAACACATGTATAGTTCATTATCTTATTCTCGCAAACCCATTATTTTTTTTTATTTGTTCAATATGTTGGAAGACAAAAGGACAACAAAACAACATTTCATTAGTCATGATCAAGGAGAATTGATCTGGTTTAAATTTAAATTCTTATCTGTGCGCTAAGACATTTGTCGATTATTATTTTGCGTTCCCATACTGTGTACTTACTATAATATATACTCAAATAGGATCTAAAATTTAAACAAAGTCAACAGTAAATCATAAACAATTGTGGATGCATAAAAATAATAAAAAATACTATAAATGTTACTAATTATTATTATTTTTTTGCATTTTGTGCACATTACATTTTAGCTCATTTACATGCTTCTATGCTTCAATAGCATGCACGTTTAATACATATGACAAGTAAAGCTGGATGTCTTAAACTTAATTCATTGAACATGATATATTGAACACATTCTAAGTTTATGAATACAATGTAATGCACTATAATCGAGCTTCAGTCCTTACTAAAGTTAATGTTCACAATGTTAATCACAACATTATTTATTCCCCTAGTGTTGAAACCAGAAGAGGCTATGTATGGATTTCTTCAGAGCCAGTTCGAGCGTTTGTTCCAATTGCTTTTACGTATCTTTTCTCTAAGCGCTTGTAAATAATCAGTCGAAAATTGAATTTGGTAAAGGGTTATTTCGAGTAAAGCTTGATGAGTTATGAACCTTGTTTTTATTTCGTTCCGCTTAATTGTTTTTTTTTCAAGGATTTACGATCTCCTCATTTGTGCAGTTTTTTTCCCGAATTTTTCCTTTTTACTAAACGCTCGCAGATATTGAGCTGATTTTCCATATGTTATTAAACTTTGATGCGTTAAAGACTACGTTTTGACTTCGATCTGCATTACTTTTTTTTCCTGAATGATGGTATTTGTAATTGTCTTGTTAACAACTATTGATTTGAAAATTGCTGGATACATGTAGCTTTATAGTGACTGTAGATGAAAATTGATTTATTTAAGATATTTTTTGGGGGTGGGGTGGGGAGGTAAGTAACTTTTTCATGTACACAGGATCTTATAAAATGTCATATTAAGATGAAAAGGAATTATGGTAGGTGATATTGATCGTCTCTGACAGATACCTGTCCTGCTCCTGTCTTCGTTAGCAAAAAGAAAATCTCTGGCTAGTTAAATATAGGGAAAAATATCTATCAAAGGGAATTCATTTAGGAGAAAATATACATAAATCAGGAAATTTTGAGCCTAAAAGTTTTATTCTTATAAGAACTACAAACTTATAGTAAGGTTACGAAAAAAAAATAATAAACTCACTACAAGAGAAATTAAAACAAAACAAAAGATGATTTTTGTACCGTACAGTATGGGGTGTCATTGGACTTTAATAAAGATTTCATCTGCACTAAAGATGAAATGACTACAAAAAAAATAGAAAAAAATGGATGAACTTCCCTATCTTAATTTTATACTGAATCTGATGATGTTAAAATACAGCCAATGCCTAATTATAAGCCATTGTCCTAAAGTCAAAATTAACCAAGGACGAATTAAGATTGAACTTAATATTTTCATGGAATGAGTTGCAAAAAGGATTTCAATATCTTAAAGCAATATTAAGAAAAAATAATATAAAAGCATTGTTTCTTGAAAACCAAATTGCATTTCCAACGATAATTTCCAGTGCTCAAAAAAGGCTGCATTTGCAGTGTAAGATGTGTTGAATATTACAGCAATTATTTCCTAATAAGTTAAGGTTTATATAACTTCATTTACAAATATGAATATTTTTTTTACAATTGATAAATTAAAAGCACTTTTCAGTGCAATAGCAATTTGGAGTGCAATGTAGTGACAATTGAAAGATTAAAGCAATATGAGCTGCAAGTTTGGGATGGAGCAACGTTTTGTTGCAAATGTGTAAGCAACTATATCAATGGCAGAAAAAGGAGCATTTATAAACTTGTGTTGTTTTTATTTGTGATGGAATGTGCTCTAATCTATGCAAAGTGACATTAATATTATCATGTTTATTTTTTATTTCTAATATAATGCTATGCATTGGACTGTTAGGAAATATTTTTCTGAAATAATTGTGAATTTTTATTTTGGTATTTTACATAAAACGATTAAAATTAAATACAAATAAATCATTATAACACATTTAAACAGCATTTTCCTTCCCCAAACTGCAGCTTATATTGCTTTAAGCACTGCTAAAGGTAAATCAATTTATGTCGAACTTCGGGAAATAAATTGTTAAGTCGCGGTGAAACTGTACAAATGAATCTCAGAAAATAGAGAATTTTTCTTTTTCATACACTCTTACATACTGTGTTTTCGTATGCTTATTGTAAACAAAATTTAATGTGTAACTTATTTTGTCATTATTATACTATTAGAGTGTAAAATCAAAGCCAACTTGATCTTGCTTTACTGATAGAGATTTTGTCATAGTCTAATTTTTGACATCAATTTTCCATGTACTTGTGACACAGATAAAGTTACTTTTGCATCTTGTGTATATGAAAATTAAAAATTTGATAAACGTGATCTGACTTAAATTGGTTGATATATTTTTTTAATTCATTACCAATATTTCATTTTCTTATTAAATTGAAAACGAAAAGGTCTCTTATAATATCGCAGTCATGCGCTTTTATGCATTTATAAACATACTACATTCACAAAAACAACTTTTAGAAAAAAAATAAACAAATTAACGATATCTGCTGATGTATAAATCATAGTATTTTATTCGCATGTAGTAGTTGTGCCCAATTTTCTGAAAAAATATTGGGAAGAAATTGTTTGTTGTGGTTTTTCCCCGTAATTTTACATTATTTCCCTACGTTTAGTGTTAATGCACTAAGGTGATACTACGCCTAAAAAATCTATATAATTTTAGCACTCTTCGGGTTATGGAATTTTTCTTAAAGAAAACACAAAACAATTTAAAAGTAAAACAAAAATTATCCGCGCATCGATCGTTGAACATTTAGGATTTTTTTCACTTAAGGTAATTTTATGCCCCCGTAAACGAAGTTTCGGGGGTTTATAGTTTTTGTCGTGTCCGTCTGTCTGTCTGTCTGTATGTCTGTCTCTCTGTCTCTCTGTTTGTCTGTTTGTCCGCAAAAACTTTAACCTTGTCCATATCTTTTGATTTAGTGGAGCTATGACTTTCATATTTCACATGTATATTCCTTGTGACAAGGCCTTTCTTTGGGCACCACAATTTAACCTTTTGACCTCGACCTTGGAGTTTAACCCTTTTTTACATGAAAATTTTAAAATTTTACTTCGGCGATATCTTTTGAACAGTAGACACAAGGACATTTATACTTCACATATGTAATGTGTGTTAAAAGACCTTTCACTGGATACCAACAATCTTGACACTTTGACCTTGACCTTGTAGATTTCCGTACTTATTAAAAAACTTTAACCTTGGAAATAACTTTTGAACGGTAAGGGTTAAGGCTTTCTTACTTCATATATGTAATCCTTGTGAGAAGACCCTTTATCAGATACCAAGAACTTTGACCCTTTGACCTTGACCTTTGAGATTGACCTACTTTAAAAGAGCAAACCTTGGCCCTTACTTTTAAAGATTAGGGCTAGTGCTTTCATACTTTACATATTTGATTTTTCTGACAAAACCTTTCATTTGATAACAATAACTTTGACCCTTTGACCTTGACCTTGGAGTTTGACCTACTTTTTGAGAAATATAACGTTGACCATAACTTTTGATCAGTAGACACCAGGACATTTATACTTTACATATGTAATGTTTGTTGAAAGACCTTTCACTGGATACCAACAACATTGACCCTTTTACCTTGACCTTTTAGATTTCCTTACTTGTGAAAAAACTTTAACCTTGGCCATAACTTTTGAAGGGTAAGGGATAGAGCTTTCACACTTCATATGCATAATCCTTGTTAGAGGACCCTTTATTGGATACCAAAAATTTTTACCCTTTGACCTTGACCTTTGATACTGGCCTACTTTAAAAATGCAAATATTGACTCTAACGTTTAAATAATTAGGGCAATTGCTTTCATGCTTTATATATTTAATTCTTGTGACAAAACCTTTCATTTGATAACAAGAACTTTGACCCTATGACCTTGGAGTTTGACCTACTTTTAAAAAAAATCAGCCTTGGCCATAACTTCTGAACGGTAAGGTCTATTGCTTCCATACTCTCCAGTATTCTATGTTGCAAGAGCTTTCATTTGATACCAATTACATTGACCTTTTTACCTTGACCTTGGAGATTTTTGTACTTATTGAAAAAACTTAAACATTGGTTTATTTTCAAATTTCACATTTTTTTCAAGTGAGAATACCCTATACTTTTGTTACCAATTAATTAAATTAGTATTTAAGAAAAGCTGAATCTTTACTATTTTGCCATACGGGGGCATCTGTGTTTCACAAACACATCTTGTTTTCTAAGTTTGACCATGCCACGTTCACAAACACCTGATGAAAGTGAAGTCACTTTGGCCGAACTCGGTTGCGACCCATTAAGTACATATGTATTACAGACCCTAAAACGTGCTACTACACCTCAGAAACGAACCGTACCGTTCCGTGCAGAAAGCGTACCGTACCGTGAACAAAGCGTACCGTTCCGTGCACAAAGCGAACCGTTCCGTTCACAAAGCGTACCGTTCCGTGCACAAAGCGAACCGTTCCGTGCACAAAGCGTACCGTACCGTTCTCAAAGCGAACCGTTCCGTTCACAAAGCGTACCGTACCGTACCGTCGACAAAGCGTACCGTTCTTTGGTTAATTATGCAAACCACGCCCCCAATGATTTTTGAATCGTGTAATGACAAAATAAGTCATTTTGGTTTATTTCTCGCTACAGCGCCTGTGAATGGAGGACGGAGGTTGTGTCTGCCTGTTCGAAACACCATTATTTTGTATCATGCGTCTGGGTCTTCAACTGTAAAAATAAGGAAACTACTCGAACCAAACTACAACTTTAAAACAATCAGACAGAGTGTGAGACAATTCTTATTTGCTATAAATTAGATCAACCGGTTGTGTTTGTGGTCAAAGGTACAGTACAGGCCACGAGTTTTTCCCGCAAAACACGTACAGGGCACAGTGGACCTCGAATAATGTCGGCGTCTTTGAAGTCTTTCATTTTCTTTATATTAGCAATTTAAATCAATTTCCTTTTGAAATATCAGTTGTATTTAAATGTTCGTAAGTTAACTATACAGATATTTAAACTAATATTATAAGATGCCCCAAAATTCAATATGATCGTGATCGTGCCCAGGGAAAAAAAACCCTCTTTAAATGTGTACATGTACATTCATGTTTCATAATCCTATAATTATTTTTTACATAAAAATAGGTTCAATAGACTATAATACATGTACCACTAACTAAGATAAAACACGCTTTCATGAATTAATTCCCTGGTTTTTCGCTACTTTTGATTTTCATTTTGTTCATTCAAATTATTAAATCTTATCGGATACAAGATCGTTTTTGTCGCAAGTATGAATTCATATGTAGTACATATCAGATGCGTGATTTTACTAATGAATTATTTTGTAAGAATTTTAAAACATATATAAACTGTATAGAGTAGAATTAAAAAAAGAACCGCTTAAGACTCTCACATTAATTCTGTTAAGATTTTTACTCTAGGCGAATCATTGGTGCAGTTATACTTACACTGAAAATCTGTAATCATGTAAAATATGGATTAAAATATTACATGCGGTAAACGTGAAGGTTTCTACTGAACTGACAGAAATGATAATCTTACTAATAAAACTGTGATCAACTCTCACGCTGCATACAAAAATCGCCAGCCGAATTTCTTGCAAATAAAATATGCAAACTGCAGTATAAATATTACTTCATTCTGAAATGCATCTCATGAAAAATGAGAAAAGAAAAACAGTTTGCGAAAAAATAAAGATATAATGAGGTTTGTTACATGTACCCCAATCCCCTTTCTAGAAAGCAATACGAATTAGCTGGTTAAAAGTTCTTTAGAAGTCTGCAAAATGGTACGTTGGTGTAAATAAAAAAATCATAATCTACAGGAAACATCCTTATTAGTGTATAAAAAAAATAATTTACTAAGTAAAATGAAATTAAAAAAATATCGATCCTCTTTCAAGCCATACGAGTAATGTTTGTTATCCCCCCCCCCCCTCTAGAAGGCGATACTTATGCAACTTCATGTGACTTTATATTGTGCATTTGTTAAATATAAAAAAGAAAGAAAATTAATAGGGATACATGCTTATTTATTTTTGTCTGAAAAGGATAATTTAGGAAGTAAATTTGTAATCAGTGTTGGAAGATGAGTTTAGCTGGAAGTCAGTTGAGTGATTAAATACACTTGATGTGGTCAGAACTAAATAATTTTAAAGGTATGTTAAACACACGGCGCCCCAGCCCCTCCGACTGTGACCCAATATTTTTTTTTAAACAAGTGTGAATTATGAACTGACCATAAGAATGTTTCAAATTACAAGAGAAATTTTTCCTGCGTAAACAGACTTTCAGGGTCACCTAGCGTCATGCCATTTTGATTGACAGGTGATCCCTGAGGATTTCATGCGTGCAGCATTTATGTACAGAAAACGGATTATTCAATGCACAATAGTTGTAAATGGGTTGATTAAATAGAACCATAGACTGATTAATTGTGACTTTGGCGATGTAAATAAAACGAAGAATGAAAATAAATACTAACAAGTTATTATTTTTTTTTTACAGATAATATATTAAGGGGTTGCACCTCTACCTCTCTCTCTCTCTCATTCACGATATCGTTTTTACAGACTTTACAAAAATAGAATAACTTAACAAAATAAAGAAAAAAATTATTAAAAAAATTACTTAATACACTGACAGGGTTATTGAAAACATAAATTTAATACTTGTCTGTACAAAGAATGTTTTCTCGCGAGAAAGCGCTCGGAAGTTATTGCATTGATTTCGTGTTTCTCCTGCTGATTTCGTATTTATTTTGTTTACTGATATTTCTCTTCTGAAGCAAACGTTTAAACGATAGATCTACAATTTTAAAAATAAAAAAAACCGATGTACATATCTAATTACTAGGAATAAAAATGAAGCAGGAAAAATCGTATTTATTTCTATAGAACAATCAATTAAAAATAATTTATATATGAGCGTAGCGTTATATGTATAGAACAAGTATATACACGGTATATATTAATTCCTTTTAATTATGTTACAAGTTTATTTTAAAGTGAAAAAAAATATTTCATTTACTTTTTTTTCCTTTTTAAAATGAAGGTTCAGCATACGTAAAAAATAAGCACGGAAATATTTACGAGTTCTATATCTATATACATAATGCCAAAGACATCGGTGGTATGATGTTTTTTCTTCCTTTCATTTTTTTTTCATTTTTCCTCCATCACCGCTGTAATGTAAATTTATGTTTGAATTAAAACCGAGAAATTAATTTGTTAATAGCGGAAATATAATTATATACGTGCATTAAGTACTTCAAAAGTCATTTAAAATGAATTAATTTTTAGCAGCCAGTCAAGAATTAAAGCTATAAGGCTCCGCCCACTTCATTTGCATACCGTTTCCCAAAGCGTACCGATCACAAAACGAACCGTTCCGTGCAAGAAACGAAACGTACCGTCCACAAAGCGTACCGTTCCGTGCACAAAGCGTACCGTTCCGTGCACAAAGCGAACCGTTCCGTGCACAAAGCGTACCGTACCGTTCACAAAACGAACCGTTCCGTTCCCAAAGCGTACCGTTCCGTGCACAAAGCGTACCGAACCGTACCGTTCCAGTGGTGTAGTAGCACGGTTTAGGGTCTGTAGTACAATACCCATTCAATTGAAACTAATTCTAATAAAAATATATCAACATTATGTTGATTTTCTGAAATATTTAAAGGCATATTTCTTTTTAGTGGCCTTAACCTAGCTGGTACTCAGGTGACCTATTGCCTTTCTGTTTTTGTCCATTGTAGGGCATCGTGCAGTGTGCATCGTGAGTCGTGCAATAACAACTGAGCATTTCAGCCTCTTCTCTCCACTCAACAAATAACGACATTTAGCATATCTCGGTAAAGGGGAACAAAAATTGTGAGTGTCTTTGTCTCTCTCCCTTGGTGCCTGAAGGGTGGGACGAGAACCAATAAAATTAAGTCATTTTTTTAAACTTGTTTCTTTACTCCTGGACATCAAGCTGTCAAACTGTTGGTATGATTGAAATCAGCATTGAGTCCCCCACATTTGTGAAATTCATAGCCCCAGGGTCAGAAATTCACATGCTCTTGCGGAGCGAAAATAAATTATATTTAATATGCATTGCTTTTTGAGAATCCTCTTCTCTGTTCCTCTGTTTTCAACAAAGTAACCAATTACATAGTTATTATGATCAAAAATGTCTTTTCTAAAATGTTATGCCCCCTGAATATCATGTTCTGATGTCAGGGCGGGATTCTTTTTATTATATAGTGAAAATGCGATAAATCTTTGTAAATATTTTCTTTTATGCTCTTGGGTATTAATTAAACTAAAAATACAAGCTATTTTGAATGAAAATGTATCTTCACAATTGTGAATTTCATGGCCTCAGTAATTAAGTAAAGTCCTTAGTGTTTAATTTTTAATTGCGTTGGTTATGCAAACAAATATTGATCTATTTTCTCTTTAGAAAATATCACAGCATTGGAACAAAAAGCATCCTTAAGGAGGATCAATCTATAAATGTTTAACGTTTGAAATTGAATATTGATCCTGCTGCCATGGGAAACAAAAAAAAAAAACTAATTATACGAACGTATGGAATGAATGGAAAGTATAATTATAAAAGGTGAATATTTTATTGAAATAATATTTTAGTTAAATTTTTCTTGCATGTAATTGAAAAAGATTCATCATGAATATTTTATTTTCACAAAAGAGAAAAAATGCATTGTTTAAAAAGATTGCAGTAGTCATCACAAAAACAAAAGATAACCAGTACCAATCCAATGAACTTTACTTTTTACCTTTAATAATTACTCTACCCACATTAAAACTAATCAATAGCTGAATTCAATTTAATATCTGATATGCCCATTCCACAAAAAAACATTGACCAAATAGTTGGCTATTGCACCTAGTGAAATTACACATTTGCATCTCTATTGACCTCTGCAATTGACGAATCATAATAAGCGAATTAAAAAGCGAAAGGTCGACGCAATTAGAATTAGGTACTAAATTCTAAACAATATTGACAAAAAAGTTGAGAAAACCTTTAATAGGGTCAGTCAATAGTAAAGACGTTTTCTTTGGGGCTTAAACTGGCGTGTTTTTCTGTTTACGATGCAGTTTCAGGTTAATTGAAACAAACTTGTATGAGGCAAATTATAGAGCGCAATTATCAAACTTAGTGTACTCGTTAAATGGGTATGCGAAGTAGAGGGAATCAGAAACTCTTGACTTGTAAAGATGGTAGATAATATGCACCTATATTACATGAGTACTAATAATTGGAAGTGGCTCTTGAACTTCAACCGATGAAGCAAAATCTAACAATCATTAAAAAGATTTCACGTAGTGAGTACGTAATGTATTTTGCTAAATTAACTAATAGTAAATTTCCTATACATGTATACATTTAGGTTTCTACGGAAATGGGTTTCATGGATATGATTTCTCAATATTTCTGGATCATTGTCTTTTAAAAATAGTTTTACAAGTAGCATATTGAGATAAAAGCTTTGTGGTGAAATAAAATGGTAGATGGAAACCCCCCCCCCACCCCAAGGA
This sequence comes from Saccostrea cuccullata, assembly GCF_032062105.1. Classification (NCBI taxonomy): domain Eukaryota; kingdom Metazoa; phylum Mollusca; class Bivalvia; order Ostreida; family Ostreidae; genus Saccostrea; species Saccostrea cuccullata. The sequence goes on along the minus strand of NW_026925447.1, from coordinate 75,926 downwards.
GTAGTTTTATGTTTTTTTGGACACAATAAGAGGCTTGGCTCTATTTCCCCTTTTAACTTTGCAACTCAACAGGGGATGTCCAATGGTCCATGGCACTTTATCCTACCTCTAATGTTTCAGAGGTCTGATATGAAATTCTTGACGGAAAAGAAATAAATTGTTGTTTTTTTTTTCATTTTTGTACATTATTTTATATCCAAAGATTTTATTTGCATTAGCAAAAAATTCATTACGTACATGTAACATCTAGCCAATTTACATAATCAATAAGTCAGAGATTTTACATAATCAAAGTTATTATAGCTTGTAAATCGGTTTCCAATACAAGTGTTATTTAATTGTTGCTGATCGTTAAGTTGAGAATTTTAAACTTTCGCAATTCAGTTCAGAACATGATACATGTACGTTGTGTGAAAAAGCTAGTACAATATGTGCGGAATAGGTTTTTATCTTTTAGCTGTTTTACTGTTCACGATTTCTCAATCTTCTACTACTTTCACGCGAAGATACACCGCCGAATTGAAATATAAAAATAAAAAATCAAATAGCGAACAAATGGTAGAATATAAAAATAAATCATTTCCTGAATGTTCTTTGATATGTCGAAACGATTGTGGATTATTTGGATACAATGAAGAGTTGAGGGGATGTCGTACTCATCGGAGAATCTACACGTCACATATACTTGATGAAAAGGGATGGAGATATCACTCTGTCGATTGTATGTATAAAGTGTATTTTTTCTTCTTTCTTAACTGATTGTGTATGGCAAAACACCAATTATTATGGAACGTTTATTTGTTCAGGCTTTAAGTACTTTATTTTGACCATTTTTTATTTAATTAATATCAATGTATGAGTGTTGTTCGAAAAGTTTGTGGACTTCTGTCATGTCTTTTTTTGGCGTCATATGTTATCAATTTAGTAGAATTATTTCAACAAAAAATTAAATTGTTTTGCATTGGTTTTTTCTCTAAAAAATATTATGATAATTTAAAATTGATCTAGGGCCCATTTCATAAAAGGACTTGCGACTTAAAACCAAATTTAATTCTTCGTATAACTTTCTAATATTTATAAAAAAAATATTGTAAACGTCTAAAAAGAAATGTGGTATGATATTTTTACACAAACAATTTCAAAGAAAGCTATTAATTTTGTTAAATATAACAACAATCTGAAGTTTTGGGTCTTATTCGTAAGTTCTTTTGTAGAACGGGCTCCAGATTTTTAAAATTCAAAGACTGGGTCGCAGAACAGTTTTAAATTTAGTTAATTACAAAAAATACACCATTCATATTCTTTGCAAAATGGAGCATAAACGAAAGACAACCTAGAAATTCGAAAGAAGAATTGAAACATCCATTTGTTTTGCAAATAATGGCTAAATAGTTTGCTTCGTCGAAAGAACGGATAACGAACAATATGCAATATCAAAGTCCATGAAACAATACAAAATAGGAGCAGAGAAAACACACAGCTCCGAAACATCAGAGGTGGGATCAGGTGTCATGGAAGAGTGAACATCCCCTGCTGATTGGTCACACCCGCAGTGTGCTACTTGTCATGATCGGGAAGTAACGGAAAATCCGTCGTCAATTTAGTGTACATGTTTTAATAATGGACTAACAATTAGTAGGAAAAACTTCAGTTAGCATTTGACTCAATGATAAACTGTATTTGCTGACAAGGTAATTGTATCGACCATAGAACTTAAGAAATGATGACAATAAACGAGACTGCTGTTTTTGTTTCATCAACTTGTTTGTCAATAATATACCTCGTTTTAGAAATTGTTCATACATAGAGCATACTCTTGCATATCAAATCAACTGAGATACTGTATAAACAATAAAGGCCTCAAGATTTCCGCAAAAAACACGGGGCCTCGTAGACCGCTTATCCACACTTTAGCGTGGACCTCGAACCTTGTCCGCGTCTTTGAAGGCAGAAATTCTGTGCACCGTTGATACGGTGTGTCACAGTTCTGAAGATAAATATTTTAAACATTTTCATTGCCCCTATTTAAAAAAAATTAAATCAACTTTCTTTTGAAATATCTGTTGTACTTTTCCATAAATAAACATTTGTAATTTATAACAAACAGATGTTTAATCTTTTAAGATGCCGTGATTTTACTAAGTGAATTAATTATTTTTAAGAATTCAAATGTATATGTAGTGCGTCTAAAATAATAAAAAAAAATGCGTATAAGACTTGCACACTAATTCTGCTCTTTGATACCGATACCTATACTCGGGAATCGTTGGACTGGTTCAGATAAAGATTATTGCAGTAAGACTAACACAAAAATTTATAATAATTATGTAAAATATGGAGATTAAAATTTGCAGTAATCTCGAAAATCTACTGATCAGACAGAGATGATAATCTGATAAATTTCATTTCTTAAAATAGTGATCAATTTAGTAAACACGCTAAATACAAAAATCTCAGCCGAATTTTTGGCAATTGAAATGTACTTACTTCAGTAAGAATATTTCTTCATTCAGAAATATATTGTGTGAAAAATGACAGTTTGAAAAAAAAAGATATAGATATTTAGCGAGTTTTAAAAATGATCCCCTCCCTTCTGAAAAGCGATACGAATCAGCTGGTTAAAACTTATTATTTTCAAATTGAATGGAATGAAACTTTATAAATCAACAAAAAAAAATTGTACATATTATATTATGCTTATTTAGAATTTCTAGTAATTAATATAAAGAAAGATTGACATCTTCCTCGAACTTTTCAAACAACTTAACCCCCGTTTTTAGAAATTCAAGGCAAGAATTCGAAGATCATGGTTAGGTTTTTATGAATATTGAGCTTTAACGTTTTGTCTGACATTATCTTTATCAGGCATTTAATGATATAATTCACGACAGTTTTTCGAAAGTTATTAATTTAATTTAATTAATTTAAACATTATTTTGTATACAAGAGGCAATACATGTACATATCTGGTTATATTTTTTGTGAACATAAATCCCTTACATATTTTTTTGGCCACATTTATTTTTTTAATTTTCTTCATTTTATTATTTTATGTTAGTGGTAAACCTTGCATTTGGAAAGGGTGTCTCCTTTAGTTCAACTGGTACATGGTCTACAGATTATCAACAGTGTGTTGTTGGTGGTCTTTCATGTCCCAATTATGGTTACTTTGTTCACTCCGACTTTGAACTTTACCCATGGCTGACGATTGCTCTTGGACACACCTCTGTTGTAAACAACATCGTTCTTTACAATAGAAATGACAATTATGGTAAATATATGACCTTTCATTTTTCTTTCTTCTGAAGGGTAAATTAATAAAGATTTTATTCACAGATGATGATACATGCACATGTACTTACTTTAAATATTAATATGAGGAATTTGACTATAAGCTTTTTTAAAATATCATCACTAAAATTATATGCATTTTTAGACACGAATTTTCAGAATGCTCGATTTGTGGTCTGTTATTAAAATTTGTCTGCTGTCTTTAATTTTCTTCTGTTTTTGTTCCTTGCACTGTACATCTACATATGGACGACAGCGCCGCTAGGCTCATTTAAAAAAAAAACCCTTTTTTTTTATTTAATTTCTTTTCCATTTTGTAGGTTCAATGGTCGTAACAATGACCTTGTCAGCCAAATAATACAGTTTGTCATTTAGTCAAATCCTGACTAATCTTTTCATAGTAAATATTAGTCCAGTCACATTCAATTGCAGTTGGATTTTTCATCATGACAAGGGGCAAAAAGAGATTCTTTCTGTCCAACCTTTGATATTTGTTATCATTATATTAGACTTTGATCCCATATATTAATAAATTTTGTACATCCGTAAATTAGGTTTTATTGAAGAAAGAAGGATGTGGAGATAACGTATCCAATATCAAAGAAAAACAGTAAAAAAGTAGCGAGCAAAACAAGGACCTCTTTTTGGTAAAGTTATATATGAAAAGCTTGATATGTGCTAGAAGTAATGTCTGTCATTTTTAACATAATGATGTAACAGCACTATATTCTCTCTGATTACAGCATTTGCTGATAATGTGGGTTTTTGTTTCTTTTGTTAAAATGTTGATTACGTTTCTCCCAAAAATGTTTATTTTTCTCTCAAATGAAAAAAAAAAACACCACTTGTCAAGTGAGAACCTCACTTATAATCGTCTCTCAAAGCCATCGATCAAGCAAAATTATTTTTCACAAATATATATACTGTTTGTTACAATTGTCAACTTAAACTGGAAAGGGTTTCCTTACTTGAAAGATTAAACACTCAAACCACTACAGAAGAAGATTATCATATACCTAAAGTCTGTTGAATAAAACAATGGTTTACATTAGCTGAAATTCACAATCATCCTAATTTCAAGATTTTTTATATGTATTTTTGTATGAAAAGTAATGTTTATACATCTATCATGAACAACTTAACTGTTGAACTGTTTTAATGAGTAATTGATTCAAGCATCTCGATATAACATCTTTTAAAGGGGCATAAACACAGTTTCAGCTAAAAAAATAATTTGTTTTAACATTTTTACATATATTTAACAAAGGTCTTTCTAATGATCATCAACAATTTGACTTCAGTTGGCGAGATACAAGGCATTGTTAGAGTTCAAAACCTTTGCTATGTAAACAAGGTGCGTGTGATGTTTTGTTTACATAAATTAATTTACTAATACATGTTCATTCAAAACAGATAATTTCAATGAAGACGTTAATTCTAAATATAATTAAACAGTTTCTAGTGATTTGGTGAATTTCATTTTGTTATAAATAAATTATTTTCTATATGTAAACAAAAACATGGCACGAGCCCTGTTTACATTTTGAAGAGCTTTAAGTCCTGTATCTCGTTTGTTAATCAATAAATGATTTTCAAATTTTTGCTGATCATTATATGATGCCTTACTTAAGAATTGTTAGCATTAGAATTGTTCTAAATAATTCAGATGAAACTGTGTTCAAGCCCCTTTAAGGTATTGTTCTTCATACTTCGAAAGTTATTTTTTTATTTTCAGCCATCTTTTTTTTGCCTTACATTATATAGGGTGCCAGGGGGTTAAAAATATCGGATATGCATTATTAGAATTAACCTTAACGAAGAATGATTTTTGAGAAATCTGACGACAGATAATTTATTTCAAAACTATGATGTGCCATTTCAGGTCAATGGCTGCACAGCGTTGAGATAAGGGTAGGAATGTCTTTGTCATGGTCTGAGATGAAAGTTTGTGGCACGTTCAATGGGACCAGTCAAACAGGACAAGATCACACAATCAAGTGTGAAACAGAGCCAGCCTTGTACGGAATGTACGTCACAGTAAAAATAGTCCGTCCCAACAACATAACTTTAGAAGGAAGCGGCATGAATGCATTGGTTTTGCGGAAAGTTGAGGTCAATGGATATTATGCTTGAATCAAAAACTCTCATTATCTGTGTCACATTAATATATTGCTGTGGGTCTGTTATGAATTACTTGTTCTCTTCGACTGTTTTACGTGCGAGAGATGTAGATATACCAAATTTCAATGAAGAGTCAAATCAGGTTCCTGATAATTTTGGTTCTGAACCGATTTTGAAAAAAATAGGCATTAAAAATTTCCTGAACTAAACGATAGATTGCTTTGGAAATACCCATTGCATTAACCTGTAATTAAACATTCAGTCATTGAAGAAAAATACTAGTAGTTTTTGCCTGTTTATCATATTAAGTATCTCAAGTTTTAAGAAGCTTGATTCCTTTAAGTACACCATGTACGTACGTGTTGAACAAACCATCTATTCAGTTTTTAAAATTCTATAATTTTTATTTTCAATCTTTCAGTCTGTTTCCTTAATGTTTTGTAATAAGTAATGTAATAAGTAAAAATTGATTTCAATATATGGCAAATTTTGCCTAAGAACGGGAATTATCGCGTTTAATATTTTGATACATTTGCTACATATAATCATGTATGAAACATAAAAAATAATGTGTCATCTTAAATCATCATTTTGTAGGTTCTATGGTCGACACAATGACTTTTTCAGCAAATAATATCAGCAGTCTCATTTTAATCATTTTGTAAGTTAAATGGTCGTTTCAATGACCTTGTTAGCAAATAAGATTTATTATTGAGTCAAATGCTGACTGACATTTTCCATCCTTACTGTTTCTCCATTATAATTCACTGATTAGACGGTGGATTTTTATGTTATTTCCCAATCAAGACAAGGAGCACGCGGCGGGTGTGACTGGTCGACAAGTGGATGCTCACTCCTCAATAGCACCTGATCCCATTTAATGTTTTAGAGGTCTGTGTTTGCTCTGCTCCTATTTTGTATTGAATTATGAACTTTTAATATTGAATACTGTAAACAAACATTTATTCGCTTGCGGGAAATTTTTGCGAAGTTCGCGAGAGCCTCGCCATCGCTAATATTTCTACTCGAGAACTTGTCCTAGAAGTCTCAGTGTCTTTTATAAAAAGATCCAAAAAAAGGCTTAATCGGGAAAATTTATCGTCGTGAACTACTTTGCATTCGGCAAATAGAGAAAATAAGTCGTTGCGAAAATAATTGTTTGTTTACAGTATACGTACTCTTTGTTGTCTCTATATGTGTAATTTTTCATAGCGTATGACAAAGAACAAAAGTCAGAAAGTACAATAAACGGCCTGTGAATTTCTTGAAAAATAAATCATCGTTTTCTTGAAAACTATTTGTGGTTTCCGTATCTACTCGACTTCGTCAATGCAGGGGTGGGTAGTTTTAGTCAAACCGGATAATGCTTCTTCATCGTAACGACTAAAACCTATAAGGGTTTTGACTTTTCCGGAATTTTTCACCGATTGTACAGATTCACTTTAAAATTTCAAGAGGGGCGCATTCCTCTCGGAAAAAAAAAATCAAGTATAAAATCAAACATTGGTATCTTACGCGTATTTTTCAACACGTTTTTTTTCTATGAGAGGAATGCGCCCCATGCGTAAATTTAATATTTACGACTGTCCTTTGCTCAGCTGCGCATGCAGAAAACAAATATACCTTTATATAATTCGATGTTAATAAAACCTCGCACGGCAAGTATTAAATTTTTCAGAAGATAAGTTATTGTTAATTACATGTATGTAAAAACAACCATAAATCATTTTTTAGCATATATGCATTATTTATGCGTGTTTATTAGGGTAGGCTAAACAGATTCTAATATAGCCTAGTTCTCAGTTCAAATAATAATATAATAAAATGTAGAAATGTTTTCGCGTTAGTCTATGCTTTCCACATCTGCATGTCTATTGTGGACCACTGTTAAACAGAAGTCCTCCAAAGTGGCCAGGTTATAGCTATAAGGTCTATTTGCTTTTATTTCTCTCTCAACATTTGTCAAGTCGTCAGTATTTTCTCGTGACGTCACTATGTACAGAAAATGACGTCAAAGTTTTTAGGGAACTTCAATATTTTTCGTACTCGTGGTGATTGTAGATCAATAATTTTAGATGTTCAAGAAATATCAATTTTTGAAAATTTTAAAGGAATCACATTATTACTATTCAAAGTTTACATAGTATATAGGCTTCAATAAGTATTCTGTGTGTTACATAATCATTATCGCTCATCGGGTAGATCGCAAGTGATTAACTTGTAAATGTCTTCAGGTCAGATGTATGTTTACTCAATCTCTTCATGGTTATATTTTGTTCAGACATTGATATTTTTCATTTAGACGTGTTCCAGAGAGCGCGCGAGAGAGTGAGAGAGACGTCCACTAATATTTCAATAATTTGTAGATTATGCTTTTTTTTTTAAATTAATTTTAGTAGATCTAAATGACTAAATGTATTCATAAAATCGTGATTTTCTAATATGTCAGCCTAAGTCTGCATGTGGCCTCCATGTGTATGCTTTAAGGTTGGTGATGTCTATAAGAATCCTGTTAAAAAGGCAATATATATTATAAAGGAATACTGTAATATTTAGCTGGCCTTTAAATACAAATATAAATTTATCAATTTATTATCCGATTAATCTCAAAAAGGAGGAAATATTTATGTTCTATGTTTGATGTATGAATAATCATGACATATATATGTTATTTAAAGAGTGGTTAAAAATTAGTTTTCGACTTCGCTCATCATAAGGTGTTTTCACAAAAAAAAGACCGAAAGTGACAAAAGAAAATAATTTTGTCCTAGAAGTCTTTCAGGGCAGGCCGTCCCTAAATAAATAAATAAATGATATTTCGATAGATTGGATGTTAGGAATAATTCAAGATCAGGCATCGATTTTAAAAGTGGGGGGAGGGGGAAGCTTTTTAACTTCCCTAAAAATCTTTACAAGCAAAAAAAAATAAAAAACACAATCCAAAACAAAAAGGGAAAATCAAAATTCCCTTTTTTCACCCATGGTTTACAATCTGAAGTCATTTTGGTCTTAAAATCCTTATTTGTGTCTCAAAAAGTTCCTTTTTTGAAGATTTTTCTTAAGTATTTGAGGAACGTTCCTCTTTATACACTTCAGATGCATTTGTTGTGACCAGAGATTTGAGGAAGGTTCCTCTTTCTACACTTCTGGTGCATTTGTTATCACCAAACATTTGAGGAACGTTCCTCTCTCTCTATCTTTGAACTTCAGATTCATTTAGTATGACCAGACATTTGAGGAACGTTCCTCTCTCTTAACTTCATATGCACTTGTTATGACCAGACATTTGAGGAACGTTCCTCTCTCTGATCTTCAGATGGATTTGTTATGACCAGACATTTGAGGAACATTCCTCTAGCTAAACTAAGATGAATTTATTATCACCAGACATTTGAGTAACGTTCCTCTCCTACATGTGCACATACAGCGTGTATTTTTAAATACTTTAAGAATCTTAACACATGAGACATTTGAGGAACGTTCCTCTCTCAAATTCACTTTTTCTGAAGACATCTCATGAATGGTCAAACATCAGGCATTAGAGGAACGTTCCTCGCTCGAATTTAATTATTACTGTAGGCACCTCAAGGATAGTCAAATATCAGGCATTTGAGGAACGTTCCTCTCACAAATGGTTGTCTCATGAATTGTCAAACATTAGGCATTTCAGGAACGTTCCTCACTAAAATCTAACATTGTTCACACAGGATACTTACACGTATGAGAAACGTTCTTCTCTTAGATTTGTATATGTTGATACCTTATTCATATTAAATTATGCATTTGAGGAACGTTCCTCTCACAAATGGTTGTATTTCTGTTGATTACTTATACCTCATAAAGCTTGCAACCCGTGCATTTGAGGAACGTTCCTCTGCCTTGTAATGAATATCTGTTGATACATTGCAAAGCCCACTTAAAAATATCTTTAAAGGAACGTTCCTCTCTAACATTATCATGTGTTTTGTGGTATCATATTAGTTTTTATCGTTCATGAAGAATTTGGGAAAATTTCTCTCTTTTATATGAAATGCAGTACATATTCATATTAGAAACATTTTTTATCTGTACACACTCTACAGAATATATATGAAAAATCATTTTGTCATTTTATAAAGTACTTTTTGAATTAAGGCTTTCTTAAAGCATACTATAAACTAGGTACAGGAACAAACAAATTTTTCCACTTCGGAACAAGCATGTACAATGTGCAGTGTTCATGTATCAACTCAAAGGGCTTTTTCACTGAATGGCAGTGTGATCACATATTACAATGTCTTGGTTAACAGGTTAATACCCACAGTATTTTTCCTTTCTTCCACGAAATTAAACCAAAGTTGTGATGAAGGTCAACCATGTTTCTTTCTTGGTTACATCTTTCCCTCATAATAGAGACGATTCCAATTCTTTGGTCTCCAAAGGTTCATAGCATTTTTTCATCAGTCAAAGTAAAACAGCCTCAACAAGTTTCTTGGGTGTCATCTTCTGTAGGAAAAATCTCACATTCAGTACAGCGGCATGTCGTATTATCAAAGATGTGAATCAGGCAAAGTTAGAATAATCGAAACAATGTGTACATAATAACAAGTTTAGATGTATCATCTAAAAATTAAATAGACTGGAAAAATCGATATAAAAAAATTGCAAAACTTAAATTAAAATTTTGAACTTTAAATTGCCCATGAATTATGAAAGCATTTCCATACTGTATTAAGAATATTGCAAAGAATCAGGGGCAGTAAGCATATATGAGCTGCCCAATATTTTTAAAAAAATTTTATACCAGTGCTATCCTTAAGTTGGTTTATTTTTCATATAACGAGATGTCCAGTTTGATGTAAATAGCAATAAAATTTTCAACATTTGATTTGTAGTTGAGTTATCACGATGTGAAGTTGTGTGATTTTTCCGGAATTGAGAAATTTCCATCAAATTCTCACATTCAAAACAAGATTTAGATATGGCCGCACGCAAACAACACGATAAAAATTTAATAGATTGTTTAAAATGGCACAATTAATTATTTCCCAAAGTATCATTCTGTTGTTTGCATGCGGCCACCATGAAAAATATATAAAACGGTGTTTTTTGAGGCCGATTTTGATCGCTTCCGGTTTCGGTTTTTACATTCAGACGTAAACAAAGTTGGAGGAAACAGAAAATGTGACAGTAGATTTATCGAAGTTCTAAACATTTAACAGGTAGGGATGAATTGAAAATCAGAGCAATTGTAATTTTACATGCACTGTTTAAAATTAAATCCCCTTCTATACTTATTAATGATAGAAGATTCGACATGACAGACTCCGCTAACTCCATGAACTCGGGGGGACGGTAATCATCACATGCATGTCAAACAGTTGAAAATAGAAAATGTGTATCTAAAATATATCAAACAGGAACACAACATGCTATCTTCTTTCAAAGAAAAAAATAGATTATAAAAAAAATGACTTAATCATCGATATCATTCTTTTTGATTTAGACCCTAATATTCATGATTCATTCATGAACCCTCGATCGGCCGGTTGATCTGCATGATTAGCCGCGTTTTATCAGTTGTGAAAATCTTTACATATACGGCATTAACATATAAATATACTTCATTTCTAGGTTGGTGTTTATAACATATTTTTCTGTCTGAGAACAAATACAACCGAGTCTAGCGTTTGTGTATTCAAGTTCAATTCAAGAGACCTTACCCTGGTACCTGTGTACTTTGTGTAAACATGGTAAATGTATGGTGTGCTATAACAGTCAAAAATTTAAAAAAAATGGTAAGAGTTTTTTTTTTGTTTTGTTTTTTTTTTTGTGTTTTTTTTTTATGTTAAACCGTTAAAGAAATAAAAAAAAATGTTTCTTAAAAATAAGCTAACATCACTAAATCTAATTAATGTTCTTTGCAGAATAAACAATATAAATTCTTTCTATTTTTCTTGTGGGAACAATGTATTTTTGTTGTTTTTTTTAACTTATTAATTAAAATATTATTAATGTAAAATTAAACTATTGCAAGTATTAAAAATACTTAAATAATTAAAAAAAAATGGAATAGTATAAATTCATGTAAATCACCATTTAAATGAAAAAGAAATGTTTGTCATTACAAGGTTCATCTTTTTTGTTTTAATTTAAAGTACCTAATAATGTCTTTGCCTCAGATTTTATTCATTAAACTCAAATAGGTAAATCAATAAAACTGCTATTTAAATTGATTTCATGAATGAAATAATTATATATTATACCTGGTGATATTAATAAATTATTCCCTTTTTCTCATATATAAAGAAAATCTTATGCAAATGTATATACACTGTACAAGTAACCCCCCTCATTCCATAGTTATAGACAAAATGTGCATAGTTACATAATATATAAAGTAATTTAATTTTGATATTTATATTTTAATTGTAGGATCCCTGGAGATGGTCCAAAACAATATCCTGTTACTGGAGCTGTTACTTGTTGGTATTGTCAGTGTCATGCCCATGTGGCCTCAGTATTGTGGTTTCTTGGCTATGAAAGACGCACAAACTTTGCAGTAAGACCTATTCAAGACTGGGCTGACTACCTTGAGGATGCAGCTGTGCAACCTGCAGTAATGGATGGCTCAACAGAAAGTGAAATGAGTGCAACGGAAGAGTGACATGAATTGTGACATTGGTTTATTGAGAGTGAACATTCTGCAGATTATAGGAGTCTCCATATGAATGAAAATTCTCAAGAGGGACGTTAAACAATATACAATCAGTCAATCAATCCGCAGGTTATAATATCCACTGCATTAGACTCCCATTATTGTTTTCAACAATATAGTGGAAGGCTGTTTATATATTGTTATTAATTAATTGTAAATAGGGATTTTTATGTATCTATGATTTTTTTTTATGCTTAAATTGTGATTTCTTAACATCTGTTATATAATTGAGAAATTAAAATATAGTACATCCCAAAAACATATTAGATTCATTGCATGAGTTCAATAAGTTCAGTTGTAAATATTGAAAGATGAATTATGTACTTTGACAAATGAAATGATTTGTTATTATCATATGATTAATTGTTATCAAAATTAATATACTGATGTAAAATGCATAATGTATCACAAAATATTTCTCAGATAATAGTAACAATTATAGTTTATTATGCAATGTGTTTATTTGCATATTGAACTTTGTTAATAATTAACATGACTATATAATAGTACTTGTTATTTTTTGTAATACAATGTAATTACAAAACCTTTCCAGACAAACATGTACTAGAATAACTAATTCTTTGATGCTTAGGTCATTTTTATGACATTGTGAGGATGATAAACATTATCTTATTATGAGTAAACGTAGTGTTTAAGGCATGAGTGGTGTGATGTTAAACTTCTATCAATGATCTTTTTGGAAAAAGTATAGGTGGACGATGGGAGTTCTGGAATTTGTTTATGCAAACTGAAATCCCTCATTGTTATTTTTGTCAAGTTTAATGAATTGTTATTTAAAATGTTAGTTGAATACATTTCTTGTTTGTTCACTTTGTGCATTCAATGTATTTTTATGTTAAATACATACAAGCAAATTCAAAGAATTGTGGTGCCCCGCTTTCGGTGTCTTTGTGAGTGAGATGTTATTTTTTATGACATATTGTGTCTAATATGAACACCCTATCATTTGTCATTTATTTAGAAATTATCATTGAAGTTGATTTTTTTGAAGGATGAAAACCCTAATCCTGACCGTTAAAAACTTATGGCCAAAGTGAAAGTTTTTAAAGTAGGTCAACTCCAAGGTCAAGATCAAAGGGTCAAAGTTGTAGATATCCAATGAAAGGTCTTCTCACAAGGATTATGTATGTGAAGTATGAAAGTCCTTGCCATTACCGTTCAAAAGTTATGGTCAAGGTTAAAGTTTATTCATAAGTACGTAAATCTTTAAGGTCAAGGTCAAAGTTGTTGATATCCAATTAAAGCTCCTGCCACAAAGAATATATATGTGAAATATGAACGTCTTATTATCTATCGTTCAAAAGTTGTGACCAAAGTTAAAGTTTTTTAAAAGTAGTGAAAACTTCAATGTCAAGGTCAAAGGGTGAAAGTTGTTGGTATCCAATGAAAGGTCTTCTCAAAGGATTACATATGTGAAGAGGAAAGCCCTAGCCCTCACATTTCAAAAACTATGGTCAAGGTTAAAGTTTATTCATAAGTATGTAAATCTCAAAGGTCAAGGTCAAAAGGTAAAGGTTGTTGGTATCCAATGAAATGTCTTGACTCAAAGAATACATATGTGAAAAATAAAAGTCCTAGTATCTACTGTTTAAAAGTTGTGACCAAGGTTAAAGTTTAAAAAGTAGTTAAAACTCCAAGGTCAAGGGGTAAAAGTTGTTGGTATCCAATGGAAGGTCTTTTTACAAGGATTACATATGTGAAGTACGAAAGCCTTAGTCCTCACCGTTCAAAACTAATGGTCAAGGTTAAAGTTTTTTCATAAGTACGTGAAACTCCATGGTCAAGGTCAAAAGGTCAAGGTTGTTGGTATCCAATGAAAGGTCTTGCCACAAAGAATACATATGTGAAATATGAAAGTCCTAGTACCTACCATTCAAAAGTTATGGCCAAAGTAAAAGTTTGGAATTTTTGTGTAAAAGTGGGTTAAACTTAAAGGTCAAGGTCAAAAGGTCAAATTTGGTGGTACCCAAAGAAAGGTCTTGTAACAAGGAATACACATGTGTAATATGAAAGTCATAGCTACACTTAATCAAAAGTTATGGGCAAGGTTAAAGTCTTTGTGACGGACAGACTTACAGACTGACAGACAGACGAATGAGATTTAATGTCCCCCGCTTTCGCGAAAACTGGGGACAAAAACAACTGTTTTACATTCAAATCCGTTTTTTTTACCACTTTTAGCTAAAAAAAATAGTTTCTATTCACAAGTGTAAGATCATTTCTGTTGTACTTGTATTAAACATCCATCTTTTATTTCTTTAATCATATTTACAGGGAAAAAAAATTAATAAGAATTTCCAGAAATCAGTGAAAATTGTGTTATTTTTGTATTGACCCCAAAATGTCTTTATAGTGGTTTTTTCATCAAAATATGTCTGAAAAGGTGTGATTCAATCATAATTCTTTTAATACTTATAATATTTTGTCCATTATGGTTGGGGCATATTTAGGGTCTTAATGCCCCTGATTCTTTGACACTTTCTATCTTTCTCATACTATTTTAATGAAATACTGTAAATGTTTTATATTTTGAGTGTACTATATTTGGCGGAACTTGATATTTTAATAAGTTAGTGTAGGTATGATTTAGCGCATTTTAATGTTTTATGTTTAAGTCAGTTAGTGTTGTACTTAAATTAGCGGATGTTTCTTTCCGCCAAAAAGCTAAAAAGAATACACCGCCGAATGTTACACGTGTACACTACAGTAATAAATCTGATTTGCAAATTATGTCTGAGAAAAATCATTCTCCTTTATATCTTGCATGTAACACTAATTTAAAAACTAAGTGACAATTGGAAATGTAAATTATAATAATATATAGGTCTTAAGCTCCATACTCCTCCAATGAACATTTTATATACATGTATGATAATATAAGTCATCAATTTTTTTAATTTATTTCTCTTTTTCCATAGTGCATGCAGGTCTCATATAATATTTTATGGGTTTTATTAATGTATTCTTTAATTTACACGAACCTATTTTCATTCTGAATCTCAATTTGTATTATATATTGCAGTACTATTGTGTATTTCTTAAAACTGAAGAATTGATTCTATAATAGGGATTTGTCTAGTTACCCTAATTCCTGCATCATTCTCTACTTTAAAGATAAAGACTTGATGTCTTCCTGGCCCCAGCTCACATTGTAATTGTTATTAATCACTGCCAATCATATATGCTCATGGAAAACTAGCTATAGGCGATCAGCTCTGGCAACTATCTGTCCCCTGTGACTTCATGGACAGTAAAGATCAGTGCTAATGCTATGATGACTTGATCGTGTTATAGATAAACATGTCTCTGCAGTCAGAAGATTGAAGCAATTTACATTGTAGAACAGAACTCAAACAGTGAGAGAATTAAGACCTTGTTAGAGTTTTAAATTTTACTCCTTAAAATTTGGATAGTTTCAATATATTTAAAAAACAAAAAATGTAATGAAACTTATATACGCTGTAAACCTTTACTAATTATTCTAGTTCGGGAATAACAAATCTCAGGCTAAAATCTGGTTTGAACATATTAAATGCAAAGAAACATTCCACAGAATTATTTTGTAAAAAAAAATAATAATAATGTGAAAACAACATCTCCTGCACTCAATTGTAAGATCTTAAGGAAGCAGGAATAAGAATCCATATTTCCAAAAAAAGCCCTTAAAAATGTTTTATTGATTTAGAATATTTTATTAAATTATAATCACATGTATTAAAAGAAATTTTGTACTGAGTAATACAGTTCTACAATTTTTTTATTTTTATTGATTGGCAATTGCTCATCTTCCTTCCCCCTTTTTAAAAGTTAGATACTTTGATTATGAAACTATCTTTGATTTAATTGTTGTTTTGAACATATTTTATTGAACGAGTCAAATGGATTGGAAACAAGTTCTTGCAACTTACAAGTTCCTCTCCATAAATATAACAATATGTCATGCAAAAAATACATTAAAATATAATAATTTTAATATTTTCAAGTGATGCAATTAAATTACAAATCAATTTAAAATCTACATGTTTCAGTAATAAATCTATGGACAGCAGAAAAAATATTAATATTAATTGATACAGGCAAATCTCTGTCACCCCGTAATAGTAAATTAGTGTCAATTGTAACCAATTTATTTAATTGTTAATTTCAGAAACATGCACTCTGAATTTCACAGATTTCCTATATCTTGGATTGCAGTGTGGGTCATTTGGGATTTAATAATTTAGCCAGCTGCAGCAAGGTCAAAAGTCTATGTTATCTGTAAAACTCGAGGTCAATTTATTTAACCCCGGTCTTATCTGCTTTCATTATGTAGAAATAAATTAAGAAGATTTTCTTCAACTCTTTGAAATTACATTCACCAACACTGGAACACTGAGTTTCTAAGAATAAGAATTTCATTGGTGTACATATCAGGCATGTGTTATAAAAATGAACCTTTCTTATGAAACTGAATAGTGCATTTTTCTCCGCTTAAACCTAATAAATAAATAAAACAAAATTATGGCTATATGCATAAAATGATGGAAGTATCAACTAGTGAAACCGTTACTCGTATTTTTAGTAATACTATTTTTCTTTTATCAGGAACCGGACACTGAGTACACAAGACGTGATCTGCCGATCGATAATACATATAAAATGTTTAACTAATATACAATTTTTCAAGATCTGAATTATAAATACTTATTTATACTTAGATAATGCATATACTTAAGTTATTGTTAAAGTATTAAACTACATGTAATCCTTAACAATAGGTGTATGTAGGAATATAAATAAGATGGCCCCTTTGGATTTTTTTAGAATAAAATATATTTTTCAGTGGGATAGTGATAATTGACAACTAAAAGAAACTTCATATTCACTATTTTGGACTGCATTCCACTTTGATTAATATTAAATATCTGTTAAAACAATTAATGCAATACATAAAATGTGAGTTTGTAATAAATTATTTATTTTTTTTTTTTAGAAAAGATTAATATATAGAATGACAAAAAAACCTTTGATATAAAGGTTTTGTAATAATTGTATACGTGTACTTAAGCTTTGATCATAATCCTTGCAGTTGACAACACAACAAAATATGCCCAGAATTTTTATAAAAATAGAAAAAAAATTTCCCGGTAAATTGTTTCAAAAAAGTGCTTAAATCTTTTATAATTAGTTTTTTTTTTTTTTTTAATTTTATCCTTATTATTCTAACTGCAGCATATAGTTTAAAAAGATACAATACTGAGTATAATAATTTATTGAATTTGTGTCTTTTTTCCATAATATTTCAAGATAACCAATTTATAGTAAAATTTTAACTTTAACTTAAAATTTTAATTTTTTTTTAGCAGGGTATGATATCAGACAAGGTCACTATATTGCTAGCAAAGAAAAACACATGATTTTAATATATTAAGTACTCCTGTTCATACACACAAGTAAAAGAGCTAACAATATCTTGGGAAAGAATAAACATTTGACCAGTGACCACTTAGTGAAGCCGACGAAGCGATAATTGTCTCAGAGTTAAAGATTTCAGCATTGGCTATACATAAACAAACTATACGGCTCTGTTTCATCTAAACACATTAATTCTTTGACACACTAGATTATTCCTTTGAGCCTCGTTGAATGTGTTCTGCTCTGCTCTAAAACCATCAGAATTAACAGTGCTGAGCATCTAGTCAAGCACGGATGATTTTTGGATTGAACTAGGTGAAACACAGCTATTGTTCTCTTTATCAAATCAATTAACGTTTTATTTAAAAAAAAGTAAATAAGACACTGACTTGGCATATAAAATATACCTGAGGTCTGTCCAAAACTTTAATTCAAAAAAGAGTGTACGTCTCCTATCAATAATGTATAGTTAATACATGGACATGTTAAATCATGCCAGTTTACAAATTAAAAATATACCCGGTAATACAAATTAAAAACACTACATAAATATGTATATTTTGCATATTTTTAGAAAGTATATAGGATACGTTCAGTGGCAAGGGGGGGGGGGGAGGGGGTAATTTTTTAAGGAGCAAATTCTCCATCAAAGTTTCCTGTGTTAGGAAGCCAAAAAAATTAGTATGGGCATGGACCCCACTCATCCTTACTCCCATCCCCCAAATGAATAATAATAATAAAAAAAATAACAAAATACAGTAAAACATGATTTTTGCCAACACACTTATGTTGAATTGAGTTACAGCGAAGTGCTTTTATTCCCTGTGACTTAATTATGTATTTTTATCTTCATAAAGAATTTCGCTCATAATAATGCAAAATCATCTATCGATCCCTGGCACTGCTTTTTAAACATGTTTTACTTGTATTCAATATAATTAATCTATTTTCTGCCATGTACAGCATTTGAAAACATATATTATATACATGTAGGAATTAATCGAATTTCTAATTTTCCCAACTAATAATGAAAATTATGACTACGGTACTTACTTGATTTGTTTAGGACACTTTAATCATTTCTCTGAAATGTTGCTGCAAGTGGTGTCATGAGGGTATTCGTTTTCTTTTACATTGAAATCCAGGGCATATCATTTTGTCTAAAATTAAAGTAAATTTCTCATTTTAATTTACTGGTATTTGGAAGTGTCTGACAGCTTATATTTCAGCAGGATTGATCAACTCTGACTAAGTTATTGATAAAATATTTTAGTTTAGTTTTTATGCAAACAAAGCATACAAAGAATTTTCATAAATTGATAATAATATTATTTGCATATATACCTTAATAAATCCTTAACTGTGAAGAACTGCAACATCCTGTTTAATTCAACAATCGTTCGATGTGATATTTTGGTAGAGTTGAGAGATGGATGTGTCCAAGACTGATAACACACCCAAGATTATCAGTGTGCAGTGTTTTGATTGACATTTCTTCAGTTAGTGGCACCACATGTTTCCATTCAAATATGTATGGAAGGGTCGCAGTTGCACATGTGAACAGCTATCATATAAATGCAACTGTTGTTTGAAGGGGAATTCGAAATTGGAGAAATTAGACATCGATATATCTTTGTGTTATACTGTGATAAAGTCATATATAATTAGTTTTGGTCAAAAAACTGCGTGATGAAGTAAGTAGAGACACATGCATGATTTTTAAATGTCAATGGATGTTCAACTTATAGAGAATTTACTGGTCAATGCACTGACTTTTCATAAATTAATTTTGGATGAACTATACTAAGAAAGCTAAGGGTAAGATTCCTTTCCTGAAAGATTTTTTCATTTAATAAATATCATAAAATTTCAATTGTTAAAGAAAATTGTTAAATTTAGGGTAAGAAAGCATTGCTGTATACAACAGTTTTATATCATAAAAGTAAATGCAGGGGATCAGGGGAATGGTATAACTTTTTTGATCGATTCCTTTTTGTAGATTTATGTCTTTTGCACGATTCAAACAGTTGCCCTTTTTTCTCATTTAAAATAAAAATAAACATGTACTCTTTATTCAGCATGAGATATACATTTCTATATGATATCCAGAGAAGTGACCTCAAAATAAAATGTGATCATGTACATACTCCTAAAGGATTGGTACCAACGAGTTAAATGTCTGTAATAATAAGAGGCTTTTCACAAAATTGAGTGAAAAATGATTTCCTAAAATATTAATTGTCAAGAATGACACGTACTTGATCTTGTAATCGAGTTATGACCCCCAAATTAAAAGTTGTCATATATTTCTTAGGAGGACTACAGATCTTGTGCTTTCACCTTGTAACCCAAAATCAGTAGGGGTCTTTATTCCTTTGGGAGTACCAGTATACTACGTTTGATGTCTGTAAAGCAAAAGGTTCCCAAAATTTTAAGCAGACATTATTTTTCTGTGCCAGAATAGTCTCAACCTTGAAATTTGACTTTATGAAATCAACAGGATTATCTACTCTTTTACGTTAGGGAGTGCCTGGGTGTTCAGCTTTCTTCAAATCCAATTATACTCTGATTCATGTATAAAGTTATATAATAACATTTGAAATCAGAAGAGGAGTATTCGACATGAATCCATTGTCAACAGTTGGAAGAGAAATGTTTGTCCAGTCCAGTGTCAAATTTTGAAATGGGGAGAGGAACGTTCATAGTATTAAGAGTCATGGTAGTAGTGTTTTGATAGGAATTGGTAGAGGAATGTTCCTCAAATGTACTGTTAATATACATGTAGTATGTATTATCAATTGAAATTGACTGATGAACGTTTGTGATATTGTGTGTTAAAACTTGTAAATACAGTGTCAAGTTGAAAGAGGAACGTTCCTCCAGTGTATATAGTATCAATTTTTTTTATATTGGATGAGGAACGTTCCTCAAATATGTTGTGTTTAGACTAGTATATCCAGTGTCAATAGTTTGAAGAGGAACGTTCCTCCAGTGTACATGGTGCATATAGTATCAATATTTGAAATTGGAAGAGGACCGTTCCTCTAATGCCTAATATTTGAAAATTTATGAGATGCCTACGGTAATAAGTAAATTTGAGAGATGAATGTTCCTCAAATGCCTGATGTGTTCATTCATAAGGTATTTAAAAATACACACTGTATGTGCACATCTGTAAGAGAGGAATGTTACTCAAATGTCTGGTGATAATAAATGCATCTTAGTTAAGAGAGAGGAACGTTCCTCAAATGTCTGTTCATAACAAATGCATCAGAAGTACAGAGAGAGGAACGTTCCTCAAATCTCTGGTCAGAACAAATGCATCTGAAGTTCGAGAGAGGAACGTTCCTCAAAAGTTTGGTCATAACAAATGCACCAGAAGTTCAGAGAGAGGAACGTTCCTCAAATATCTCGTCATAACAAATGCATCTGAAAAGGAGAAAGAGGAACGTTCCTCAAAAGTCTGGTCATAACAAATGCATCTGAAGTTCAGAGAGAGGAACGTTCCTCAAATCTCTGGTCATAACAAATGCACCTGAAGTGTAGAAAGAGGAACGTTCCTCAAAAGTCTGGTCATAACAAATGCATCTGAAGTGTAGAAAGAGGAACGTTCCTCAAAAGTTTGGTCATAACAAATGCACCAGAAGTTCAGAGAGAGGAACGTTCCTCAAATCTCTGGTCATAACAAATGCATCTGAAGTGTTAAGAAAGAGGAACTTCCTCAAATATCTCGTCATAACAAATGCATCTGAAGTTCAGAGAGAGGAACGTTCCCTAAATCTCTTGTCATAGCAAATGCATCTGAAGTGTAGAAAGAGGAACGTTCCTCAAAAGTCTGGTCATAACAAATGCATCTAAAGTTTAGAAAGAGGAACGTTCCTCAAATACTTTAAAAAAAATCTTCAGAAAGGGAACTTGTGGAGACACATATAAGGATTTTAAGACCAAAATGACTTCAGATTGTAAACGTTGGGTGAAAAAAAAGGAATTTTGATTTTCCCTTTTTGTTTTGGATTGTGTTAAAAGGATAATTGCCCAAAGTCGAAAATCCTAACGTTTTCAACTACCAAATCGTTCAATATCCATTTTTAAGCTTACAATACCATATATCATCCCTCATATTACTTTACTTTAGTATAAAGTGTAGGGGCGACCAACCTTTCAGTGAAAATTTTCAATAGTTAAAGTATTGTTGCCCCCTCCCCATGTTGCTTAGTCCCTAATGATAAAAAAATAAATTAATGGGCACCCTGCCATAGGGTTGAATTCACAAACACACACACCCTCACATACACAAAATAAGGAAACCTGATTTTAATAAACGTGTTATTAGTTAAGTAAATTAAGCAAAGAAAATACATCTTGACCTATATTGAGAGCAATGCATGTTCAATAATAATAATTTCTAATGAATTCTACAGTCTTATCAAATGACTAGTGTATGGATTACAAGTAAATGTAAATATTTTGTTTGAGAAAATAATTGTTTCCAGAAAGACTGAATGGATGTCGCCCGCTAGCTGTTCAGGTTCCCCCTCCCCCTGAGTTCATAAAAAGTGAAATATTAAGCAAACACTCGCTCATAATGCTAAACACCACTGCTGAATCCATAATCTATATACATTTAACTATTAGAAATTATTTATAATTAAAAAAAAAAGATTAGAAATAAAATATTGCACATGTGCAAATATTACCGGGTAAATTTTATGTAAAGTTCTACTAAATACCGTAGTAATATTACAAAAGAAAATCATTTTACGTTCACTCTGAAAACGTTTGATGTTGTTGAAAAACACGACATCATTACGAATTTGTTATCTTTGTATTCAAAAAAAAATCATATTTGACAACTTTTAATCTTACTCTACCAAAATCCGTGAAAAACTCAAAATACAGAAAAATTGCAAAAAGTGCACTTTTTCCATGGGCGCAATCAATTGTGTGATCAGTACTATTTTTACTTTAACATTTAAAATCCCCGGGTTGCTATACGTTCTTGGAATTGGCTTTATTTGTACAGGTTGATTAAAATACCATGAATGAATAAATGAATTTATTATTTTAAAACATCAATGTCAAAAATAAAACGTTACAATGCATCAAATTATTTACGTGTTCAGCGACAAACACACGGTTGCTGAACGGACACGCTGTCATTTTCACTTGTACATGTACATATGCTTGTTTACACCTAACGCATTATAATTTCAAATTAATTAAGTTATCTTTTATTTTAATATATTGTAATATACATTTTTGTGAAATTCTCATCAATCAATAAATATTTACCACTTTATTTATGAGAACTCAGATGTGTTGAAATTCACAACGTCATTATGACGTTTTAAGACCTCTAACAGAAAATATAAAAGAGATATCGAAAAAAGAAAATTGGTTTGACAAAATATACAGTCTGTAGAAATACCTAGAGGTAAAATTGTCCTATTTTGAAAACTGGCGAATTTGTGTACTTTCTGACTCAAGCTCTTTAGCATCTATTCATTTTTGAAACAGTCCCTTTTTTTTAAAGTAAACAAATTATTATGGAATATTCGGACAATAGCAAGTTATTCTCTCCCTGTCAAGCACATTTTTAATAGGCTTAATTGTATAAAGAAAAATAATTTATTACTTGTTGACCAATGAACTAGCTATTGTCCTTAGATCAAATTAAATGTTGATAATATTCTAGTCTGTATTATGTTTTCATAATTGTTATGAACTTGTATATTTGCGTGTTATTTTCAAAATTAAATCATAAACACATAATGTTGTTGGCAGATCTAAAAAAAAGGCAACAAAAAAAAAAAACAAACAGAACAAAAAACGTTGGGAAAAGACAGAGAATAAAACTAGAGCAAAGCTCGTTGCAAAGCAACGAGTAGGTCTTCCGTCCTGTTTTGACCGGAAGTGACGTCAACAAAAGAAAGCAATGAGCTAAGTCGTCTCCAGTCAATTTATAATTTTAATTTTGCATCAAAACCTTAATAAATAAGCAATGATTGGTTACTTCCAGTTTGACCGGAAGTGACGTCGCTAGACAAATTTTGAAGACTTTAATAGATTGCGCTTGAAATTTTGAACAACGTTGCTTCTGGGACGTATTACAAATTCTCAATACTTTTTTTTAGATATCCGGAAAAATCTTATGGCCGCTCTAGAGCCCTTAATTAAGGGGTCAGCCTTTTTTTCGAGATATCATTTAAAAGATCTTCTAATTCTGCACAAATTTTGTTCTATATGATTTAAAATAATATTTTTAGTTTAGAAGATAAAAAGCAAAATATGAGTAATTTTTGTCTCTTTTAAGCGTTATAATTTTTTACCCCTATATAGAGCCATAAGAATATAAAAATTGAAAAACAAAAACAGATTTGCACAACTTCAATCCTTTTATTATCTTAAATCAGTAGAATTTTTGCTCCAGCTTTAGCCGTGTCTGAGCCTTTGTCTGGAAACGAAAGCCTAAAACTTTTCGTTTAAAGGGAAATAACTCAAGACCGGAAGTGACTTTTTAAATTTTAGAAATTATTCTGATAGAATTTAGTAACTACCAGTATCTCTGAAAATTTGAGCAAATTCCATTGAGTAATGAGTGAGATATGAGGGTTAAAAGTTGGTGTCTAGGAAGTAGAAGAAAAAAGAAGAATAATAATCTTCTGGAAACGGAAGACCTTCATTACTCCATATAACCAATAAAATCAACAGTTACTAAGAATTAACTGAGGAGTCTGGTAAGGTATAATTTCTGTGACCACCCTCTCGATTGGTTGACACCCCCTTTGGTGCTTTCCAGGGGTATACATTGTCTGCTTACCGATAACACCATGGCCACTACATGTATGTACTGTTCAGGTACAAAAACAATTCCACATTCTCAAATATTGCTTTGAAATTTTTCTGGAAATGTTAGTTAAAAGGAGACGATAGGGTGCAGTGTACTTGTAAACAATATGTTGGTCATCTTAAGGTCAAGATCTATAGTAAATGTCCTTAGACTAACGTTTTGGTGCTAGATCCATTATGACGTCATAATCACTTTCAACTTTCTTTTTCCCGTACTTTACGGCTCTAATAGAATTATGTAGAAAATAAAATATTCTCATGGATTTCAATTTGAAATCACCTCAAAAGTAGTCGGGATACCTATATTTAATTTTACATTATTTAAAAGAAGAGACCAAGAACATACGCAGGTATGTTAAGGAAGTATATGAGTAATTTCTCGGGAAATTTAGACTTTTTGAAGAAAATTTAGTTTAATAAATTACCAAAACCACTGATAAACGTAATTAAACTGTTATTTACTATTGCATACAGATAACAGCGTGTCTACGGCAAAGACGTGTATCACCGCCATGGTATCACGTGACTTCTATTAATAGCAAAATTTTCCTTGATAAAAGGGCTTACAGAACAACAATACCCCGGAGTTTGATAATTTTTTTGAGCATGTAATATAACTGAAAAACATCTATTTTATCTAAAAAGTGCTGCTAGAATCCAAATATCTTGTCTGTAAAATATTTATTCCACACATTCGCACGAAACCTTACCCTTTGTTTTGAATTTTATACATATGAATCGAGATTTTTCGTACAACCATGCTTAACTCGGGATTCTAGCAGCACTTTCCAAGTTTGTTTTAGCGCAAACTTTCAATATTTACAAATCGTATGTTTTGAAATATCCAGCTTATTGTTGTTCTGTTGCATTTTTTGGTCAAGAATGACAGACGATAGGCCGACCCGGATACGTAATATAGCTGACTGTCGTCGAAAGAGAATATAATCGATGAAAATAAATAAGCATACCTGTCAAATTAATTAAACTCCATATGAATTTAACACAGTATTTCTGATATTTCCTTTTAAACTCCATTTAACGTATCTTTGAACATGCCTTTTTAGCCAAATTCTCTTTACACGACATAATCAATTTCCAAGTGACTTGATGTACACATATGACGTCATCGACAATAGATTTCAATCATAATGACTGCTACAGCATAACAAGATAAACGCATTTTATTTTTGTTAATGTTTACACGTTTCTAATCATTATCTAGAGTTAAATTACATAGCTAAATACCAATATTACGAAAAATTTATTTCTAAAATTGACGTCATCTTGCCGACTATGACGTCATAATGCAGCAATGATTTAGCCATGGTAGAAAATTTTGTATGCTTCCTTATTCCCCCTGTATAAAAATTACCATTTTCTGAAAGATTGTAGGCAATCTGGATACATTTTGTTTGTGTGATATGGAAAAAAACTAATTTTCTTAATTTTTTATTGTAAATGGCAGTTTAAAATATGTTGTTTTTTTATCTTATTTTCGTACAAAGTATGCCCCGAAACACCTTTTTTGACCAAGCTAAAGTTAAAAAGCATCATTAAAGGAATTCATTTCTTGAATTTGATAAATCTGAAGGCACCCTTCATTTACTAGATCTTGACCTTAACTAACATAAAATTTGTGAAATGCTGAATATGAGCGAGATTTTCAAAATTGTAGCTTCATCAACAAAGTAGTAGGTATGCAGAAAGTCAATAAAGACCTAGAAACAAAAAGTTATCAAATATTTTTTGTGTCGGATTTTGTGGTGTCATAACCAACATTCTCAAAGAATAATTAACAGTTTGTTTTTACAAAAAAAATCTACCTGTTGTGTTATCATATTTTGCTATATCCAAATGGGTATATTTTTTTCCGGAAAGCTCGTAAATGGTAAGGGAAGTTACTCAAATATCCTAACAGTTATAGGTCACAGATATTTTGGATTTCATTTGCGCTCCTTTTTATCTGAATTTCAAACCTTACATAAAAATACGTATCACAAACTGCAAATGCTGTAAAATCTGAAAGAGTCTGTTGCCGACTTCTTCAATTTATAAAAGAATTTCGTCCTCATTCAGGTGGTGTCGTTTTTCTCGATAAATTGTTACTTAGGAATTAACACAGTAACGGCATTTCCTAGAAACGAAAGTAAAAATATGTAGGAACGTAACAGACAGCTTGTTTCAGGAAAATATCTATTAATGTAGAACTATTTAATTATTCATTCAAAAAGTAGTCTGTAAGCTGGAAAGACAGCAAAGATAGCTACGGCCGCTTAGTGCAAGCGAACTCTAGATTTTATTGATGCAGTAGTTATCAAAAAAAAAATATTCAATCGGAATCAAGTTTTTTATGAAAATTTTAATTGATATTGTTATAAATTTAAATATAACTCATGACAAATGAAAAGAAACATGTAAATGTAAACAAAAAAAATCTTTTTATTTTGTTATTCTGTATCTCTCATTTGGATAAAAATCGACGAACGATGACGACAGCAGACAACTTTGGAATTTATTATGTGTTGTAAAGAGAATTTGGCTAACACGGCAATTGCAATGACAGATGAAAGAGGGTTTAGGAGCAAATATTGTGAATATTAGTATTTTCTTTTATTCATACGGAGTTAAATTTTATAAAACAGGTACAATGTGTGTTCATTTATTTCATCGATTTTTTTTTTCTCTCGAAGACCGTCTGTTATATATTTTTTTGCATCCCGGTCGATCTTTCTTCTGTCATTCGTGACATAAAAAATGCCGTAGAAAAAAGTAATCTGGATATTTCTAAAGATCAGATTTGAACAGACGGAAATCTTGCCTACTAAAATACTTGGAAGATGCTGCTAGAATCCCGAGGAAAACGTTCCTTTAAGGGGGACCTATGTCGTTCTACGTCAAAGCGGCGTTTTGTGACGTTACAATATCAACGTTTGTTTTACCTGTGATTTTTGCACTGCCCCTTCATGCATATAATAACTGTGGTACATGAACTAAAATTTTGCAGGGAAAATAACAACGTTTGGCAAAGTTTTTGTTGAAATATAATTAAATGACGTAAATTAAACAATTACTTTTACGTCATATTTTACCAAACTATATCATTTTGCCCTGCAGAAGAGCAGTATCGAAGTTACCGTGAAACAGTGTAAAGGCATAACATTCTTGATAATCAGAAACATACATAGTTTACAAAAAGAATACTTCTACATCATGGATAACAGTTTTATTTGATTTATTGAGATTGTTGATATGAGAATTCTTTTCATTCGGTTGATAATTCACAGGAATAATACTTCGATGGTATGCTAATATATAGGTGCAAAACGATAAGACAAAATTCAGCAAAGAAAGAGGCCTAAATAAGTTTTATATTTATATTTTTGTCAGTACTTACTTACCTCTGTTTTAGTGCGTAAAGGTCAATATTTATGACACAAGAGTGCATGTACGAAAATGAAAGAAAACGTTATATTTATCCTTTTTTTATCATAAAGGTTTACTTTTTTTCTTTGTTTAAATAAAATGATAAATCATTTTGAACATTTTGTTAAGTTTCTAGAGAAATTATTTGATAGCTTCTTTAACATACTCTGCGTGTGTGTCCCATGTATGTACATTTAAAATTTTGCATTCAATTCTTTTTGTCGAAAATAAAAATAATATTATAAACTAAGTTTAACTTATCAAGTTTTGAGCTTAAAATAAAGTCAAAGACATGAAACAGTCAATTAAAAAATGCCTTATGACATAATGATAATCATAACCAATCATCTATCTTATATTTGTTTTAAGGGACAGTCTTCCAAAATACGACAGTGTTGTTTTAATAAGTGGCTTGTCGAATATGACGAATATTTTAAATTTTATATCAATAAAACTTTAATGATCAGATGTCAGATGTAAGCATTAATTGACTACATCAAATGCTATTTAAAAGATTAGGCAAAAGATTGGAATTTTTGTTTTAGTGCATTAGAAATTTCAAAAAAGGTACTCAAGATCAAGATAATATTAATTAAAATTCAAAGTAAAATTAAAAATAGTTATGGCAATTTTTTAAGAACAAATGTGATGATAAACGACGTCAAACATAAGAATAAACAGGCAGGTCGGCAGACACGATTTCAGTGGTAAGCTGAATCGTGGTTGTCTTGGTTGCATTTTATACAGGTGAGATAGTTTGCAGACTTGCGTTTTTGTCAAATTGTTTAATTTTCAAACGAATGATTTCAATTACAGACTACAATCTTTTATATCATAAGTAGTAATGTTTATTATTTTGTTTAGTATTTTTTGTGAAATCATTCATTATAATTATATAAATATTACAAATGGGTTGTTTGATTTAATGAAGGATTGTTTTTAAGTTTTGTGTAAGTAATTGGTGTGTGAATCACACAGACTTGTCACGTGGGCATATTTCATGAAGCACAATAGCGCTTCATGAAAAATATGCCTACGTGCAAGTCTTTAAGATTCTCACACCAATAATTCCAACAAAACTTATAATAATTCCTTAAATATTTACAATTCTCATGTTTGGAAGCAACTAAAATATACTAAATATTTGAATTTCTCGCTGCCCTAAATCGTTACATTTTATTAATGTTGCTGCAGCCTTATTGTGACGTCTCCTTGTATATTTCTACGCGTGAATATACAACAGAAATGGTTTTCAAATCAATTTCATAGTTGGTTAAGTAGAAAAACATAACGAATGTAAATATTAAAGTGCGGAAAGATAACCGCGTTTCCCCGCTTTGAGGGGATCAATGTTATAGTTTGACTCCTTTTTTTCAAAAATTAAATAAGGCTGAAAGCCAGGGTTGTGTTATGCAAGGCAAACATTTTTTTGATTTAAAAAACTACAAAAATAAAGAAAACAGCCCAGTCACAAATGGAAGAAAACAATCCTTCAAATATTGTATGCGTACTAAAAAAGCGGGCTTCATATCGTACCTGCTTTGGTGCGAAAAAGAAGCTGAGAAACAAAATACTAAGAAAAAAAAAAAAAACAAGGCATGATCATGTGTAGCGCTAATTCATGATTACGCTTACAACTCTCTGCTTCTTGATTTCGCTAAATTTTGAACACCCCAATTCATATGAATGTACAGTTTACATGTATATTGTACTATCCCAAAAAAGGGATATCACCTTCCCCCTTGGCATATTTTACTCCTTTCATTAAAATTATAAACATTAAAAATGGTTTGTTTAGTTTAATAAAGAGTGGAAAGATAAGCTGTGACTGTCTTGGATGGATTTTATACGGGTTGAGTAACATCTATACTTCCAAACATCTGTCAAAAGCTTGGGTCAGGAAATGTCCTCAGATTTAGAAGAAATTGGTATTGATTGAAATCGAGTAATTTCATTAAATGAAATGCTGACTTGAGTCTTTCTCACCCAGCTCAAGGATTATTAGAGTTATTCCACTTGGTGCGTCGTCTCGCTGAAATAGCCACGACCCAGCTGGTTTATTAAGAAAATCATTCTTAGCCAAATGTCAATTTGGATTCTGATCCTCAAACTTTGGTGGTTGAGGTTTAACAAAAATGTTTTTAGGCCGGAGTCAAGAATGGGATTGGCCCTTTCATAATAACCATGTACATGTATCATTGAGGCTAAAAAAGTTAATGTAGTAAAAATATATTTTATTTTTTATTTTTCTATCATCCAGAATCACATTTATTAAAGTTTTGTTGCATCGAACACCTAGATTTATCTAAATCATTGGATAGTGAGAGCTTGTCTTCATCCCGTATATGATTGGGTCACACATTACCGTTATGCTTATAAAAGGCCTCAACATTCAATGACAAATGATTGCAGATTAATTTGAAACTAGTAAAAATACAAAATTTTTATCAAGTGATGATGATTTTACCATATTTTACAATATTATTGTACATATAATTGAAAATAAAAAAAGAGTCATTAAATAGATGATATCTTATTAAATATAATTTCCCTTAATCACCAGAAGAACTACAGAATTAACATGACGCGTTACACCGCTAAAACCAGAATCAATACTTCGGGAAAGGAGGAAGCCTTAATTTTTTTTATGGATAATAATGAGATTTTGGAAATTGTCAACTCTATTAATTACCTGGGATTATTTTTAAACAGTAACAGTTAATTTAATGTTAGGCAAAAGTAATACATTGTAAGTTGAACAACAAAAGGCTCTTGCCTCAACCTTATATGTTGTTAATTTATTTATATGGAAGCTTGGGTTTTAAAAAATCTCTGAGAATTAGAAGCCTGCATTTATCCTTTTGTAAAATAAATCTTTCTGTTAGGGGAAATACATTCAATACCAATATCTAAATAAAGTTGGAACTATATCACAAATTATATTATTGAAACTAAAAATCATAAAATTTGGTTGTAAATTATTATAAAGAAAAAATCTGCAGTTTACTTAAATGAGAATTTAACTATGTAATAATATTCTTGAAATAATTATGTGTATATTCTGTGAATTTATAGCCTTTGAAGGTATTTCGATGAACTTCGTTGTTAAATATATACAGCTAATCTTGATTACTGTTTTACTACTGAGAAATTAAGGACAAAATGTTCAATCTGATTTTTTTATATGAGGAAATTGATTAAAAGATACGAGGGTAAGAAATGCACACACACATTAATAAATTGTGGATAATTGTTCTGCGTTGTAAATTCAATATTTTTTCATTGTCCATGCATCATGTAAAGCACTTGTCAAAACGTTATTATCGTGAGGGCTGTATAAAGACATCATTTTCATTTGCGATTTTCAAATTTTCAAATAAAAATAACATTTCACCCACAAAGACACCGAAAGCGGGGGACCACAATTCTTTGAATTTGCTTGTTTTGAATGCATTCATCAATAATTTACAGTCTTTTTTAATTGATAACTAGTAGGTCTGTTATAAAGCAGCAGTCATGCTCTTTTTATACAAGAATGTACTACAATCACAGGTACTACCCCTCCAAAATCTCAAAACTTCAACGATATCCACTTGATTATAAATTATAATATCTTAAACACATGTAGCTACTGTACCTACTGTACTATTTTGAAAAGTGCTGGGAGCAAGTTGTGCGCTGTTGATTTTTTCCGTAATTTTACATTTCTTCAATGCGAATAGTGCAAATGCACACAGTTGATCAAAAGTCGGCTAAAGAAATACACACGCTAACTCTCGATTCCCGCCTATATTTTGGAACCAATTAATTCAATATGAATAGCAATTTTGCCATAAAATCTTTGTTGAATACAAAAAACAGTTCAATGGTAATTGATAAATTGTCCTAATACCAGTGCTAAACAGTAAATTATCCGTAAATCCAGCTCTTGAAAATAGGGGGGGGGGGGGGTAGAAGATATTTTCCATTGAAATTGGAGTTTCAAGCATCACCGTATATTAAAATAGTCTTGGATAAATTAAATGTTCCGTTTATCATTTCTTATGTTTTTACCGTTCACGGTAGCTCAGTCGGTAGAGCGCTCGCTTCGTGAATGGGAGGTCGTGAGTTCGCATCTCGGCCGCGACCGACCTAGTCGTTAAAATTGGTAGCAACTGTTCTTTCGCCATGCGCTCGGCACTTTGAAGTGAAAGTTGCGGGTCCTTCGGATGAGACCTTAAAAACCGAGGCCCCGTGTCAACGGCAGGCGCTGGCACGATAAAGATCCCTCACTGCTCAAAGGTCCTGAGTGCCGAGTAAAGGTCAAAATTTGAAGCCCTTCACCGGCATACGGTGACGTCTCCATATGAGTGAAAAATTCTCGAGAGGGACGTTAAACAATATACAATGAATCAATCAATCAATCTTATGTTTTAGGCAAATCAATACAATAAAAATATTTCAATAAAATATAATGTTTCAATTGTATATTGCATTGAAATCGATGGAAAATAAGCATTTTTGTCGTTTTTTTGTCAATAAACATGCCCCCCCCCCCCCCCCCGTGTCACACAAAAAGCTTTGACATGAATTTGTGAATTACTATTCTATTACCTGTAAAGGGAATTTTTGTGATACATGTACAGGGGAGGGGTGATGTTTTAAAAATATTTTCCGTTTTCCATTGATTTCTATAGTGAAAAACACAAGTTTCACCAAAATTTTTAGAATAATCTCTCTTTGTTTTCCCAAATAAAAAATGTTTTATGAAAATCCATATAATTATCTTTAAAAATATTAAAAATTCATCGAATATGTTTAATTTTGAAAATGGACTTGGAGATAGGCTAGAGAAAAATACTATCGTCCGAAGTTCTTTATGTAATTCCCGGGCATGGAAGAGTTGCTCCTAGCACTTTTCGGGCTAAGAAATTTGTCTCAAAGAAAACACTATCAATTTCATAATGCAAAATTATCTGTATATTGTTTAACCTTTACCATCTTTGTCTCCGCACATATTTTTTCTAATCTTAAACATGTCACGTTACAAACAGTTGATGTACGTGGAGTCGCTTTGGCCGAACTCGGTTGAAACCTCATACATACATTTATCCCGCTTCAGACAAATTTGTAGATTGCTGATTGGATAAAAGCTGATCACATGACGCCCTGAAATTTTCCGTATTACGTCTCCATTTCCATATTACGTCTCCGTCAAGGCGTAATATGAAAATCGGGCACGCGATTCCGTTCGAAGCGTTGTTATTGTAAATAAAAATGGCGGCTAAGAAACGGTTATCGTAGGTAGTTTGATTACTTATATTTCTTGTTACGATATTTTATGTTGATTGTTATTGGATTAAAACGTGATATTTTCATAATATGCACATATATTTTTTTTAAAATATTTAAGAATTAACGTTAGGTCTTCAGCGGGATAAATTCGTTACACAGTCAGTTAGTGACCTAATACGGAATCATACAGGGTGTGAAATGGAAATCCGTATTGGGACTCGGCTTCGCCTCGCCCAATACGGATTTCCATTTCACACCCTGTATGATTCCGTATTAGGTCACTTACTGACTGTGTAACTAATAATGCAT
Source organism: Saccostrea cuccullata (assembly GCF_032062105.1). Taxonomy (NCBI): domain Eukaryota; kingdom Metazoa; phylum Mollusca; class Bivalvia; order Ostreida; family Ostreidae; genus Saccostrea; species Saccostrea cuccullata. Next base: position 42,547 of record NW_026925447.1, on the reverse strand, counting down.
TACGCAGGGTTCATAAGGAAGCATACAGAATATTCTACCTTGACTAAATCAGTGCTACATTATGACGTCATAGTAAGCGGGATGACGTCAATTTTAAAACAAAAGTTTTCGTACTGTTGGTATTTAGAAATATAATTTACTTCTAGAAAATAAATAGAAACGTCTAAACATTAACAAAAATAAAATGTTTTTATTCTGTTATTCTTTATGTGTCATTTTGATTAAAATCTACTATCGATGACGTCATATGTGTACATCAAGTAACATGGAAATTGATCATGTCGTGTAAGGAGAATTTGGCTAAGAATGGCATATACAGAGATACGTAAAATGGGGTTTAAAGGCAATTACCGCAAATATTATGTGAAATTCATATGGAGTTAAGGAACTGAAACAGGTATGCTCATTTATTTTTATCGATTATTTTCTGTTTTGAAGACTGTCAGCTATAAACGTATCCCGGTCGGCCTTTCCTCTGTCATTCCTGACAGAAATAATGCAGCAGAATAACAATAAGCTGGATTTTTCAAAAGATAAAATTTAAACAGATCAAAAGTTCGCCTTCTAAAATACTTGGAAAGTGCTGCTAGAATCCTGAGTTTAGCATGGTTTTACGAAAAATCTCGGTTCATATGTATAAAATTCAAAACGTCGGGTAAGGTTTCGTGCGATTATGTGGAATAATTATTTTATTGACAGGACAATGGTATTCTAGCAGCACTTTTTATGCAAAATAGATATTTTCCAAGTTTATTATTCACTCAAAGAATTTTTTAAACTCCGGGGTATTGTTGTTCTGTTAGCGATTTTATTAAGGAACATTTCGCTATTAATAGAAGTCACGTGATGCAGTGGTGGTGGTGCACGCCTTTGCGTTAGACACTCTTTTATCTCTATGCAATAGTTGATAATAGTTTACGTTTATCAGTGGTTCGGGAAAAATATCAAACTTAATTTTCTTTAAAAAGTCTTATTTTCCTGAGAAATGATTTATATGCTTCCTTAACATACCCGCGTAGTTTTATTCCCATTAAATTAAAACTAAAGCTAAAGAAATATAATATCAACATTATATTGATTTTTTAATATGTTAAGGTATATTTCCTATGGGCAAGCTAAACCTAGCTGCGTGTGTTAATTTCGTTGATGTATAAAATACAAGCTTGCGTGGGGATAAAAGTTATCTTAACTACATCATAAATTGACATAATTTTGTTAATGCACACAAATTGCCTTCTTAGGTTCATTTTAGAATACAGTTTTTTAATTAACTAATTTTATCTATTTTTGAAATTCTTGATATTCATATTTTTTAGGAAACGTATTTACAAACTGCAGCATAGAGGAATTCAGGTTTCAGTTCAACAGCATTTCAAAAATTTGAAAGTAAATCTATATTGATTTTTTAAAACTCTCATTAGACTATTATTGGTCATGAAACAGGATATTCCTTTGGCAGAATTTATTGTAAATGGTAAAAAAGGGAAAATGTATACTTTGAATGTCGCCTTTTATTAAAATGTATTGTCCCATTGTGCTCTTTATTCAAGATATTTTTCATTTTTAATTGAACTAAACGTCATAGAACAAGTCAAAGATACATCCATCAGGAAGTGTAAAATTTAGCATTTGATTTTTTTTGAAACTGCAAACGGACTGTCCTATTCTAAGCAGGATACAAAAACTGAGCTCATAATAACAGCATGTAAAATGATTTTCCCCGTATGGGGTTTCATTGGATATCTCATACATATTTGATGTGTACAAAAGATGAAAATATGCCAATTTAAATTGATTGCAGTTGTCCTAACTGAACCAGGAAAAAATCATCCAATTTTCGTATTTGACCATGACCACTTATTGTGCTTAAGATAAAATTGACATATGGTTACTTAAAATTTATTCTTTAAAATTTGATATTAAGAAAGGATTTCGACATTTTGAAATAAAAGAAAAATATATTTGAAGGGAAAAAATCAAAAGAAATCGATAGCAAAAAGACCAAAACAAAGAGATGAATAGGTTCCTTTAAAGCAAATCACAATGTCTTATGTTTACGTTCAGGTCTGTATTAAATTTGATCTGTGCTAGGCATTCAAAAGATTCCTTAATATACATATGCATTTTTACTTCGTGAGTACTTATACTTGCAAATAGGCTCTTAAATCTTGAATTTCAAACCCTGAGTACAATAATTAACAATTGAACAAAAGATTTCTACATGGATTGAATCAACCTTCAAAAAGTGAGTACGTGGTGTATCTCGCAAAGAACTGCGAACTGTGAACGATAACATTGTTCTCCTGACTACCTGCAAGTAAATTTTTGAAAGTTAACACATTCGATGATTTTTTTGATATTTCTCATTGATAATTATATGCATTTTTATAAAATTACTCAATTTTAGATTGAGATATACAGGAGAAGGATCAGACTTGTAGCTTGATAAAATGTCAGTCTCTTTTATCATATTGAACAATGAGTTTGATATCAGAAAAAAAATCTAACATTGCTTGTTTAAATGGATGAGTCTTGCACCAAGTGTATCATTGTTTTTCTGGGTGAATTTCTCTGAATACATCTGACAAATTTTGGTCAGAGATAACTTCTAATAGCCTTTCTCTTGCTTTCGGATTATTGGTATGAAGATAATTATGATAATCCTTATCTGGGTTAATAACTAAATTAAAGTCCCCTACTAGAATAACATGATCATTGTTCATATTATCTATTAATTCTGAAACCATATTATAAAACCCAGGATCATCGTCATTTGGACCATAAATGCCAATAAGACTTGTACGTACATCCCAAGACTAATATCAAGAGCTAAAAAATTATCTGAGTTATCTTTCACATTGTTGTGAACTTTATATTTAAAATTATTATTTAAAAAAAATGCTATACCTCTGGACTGAGACGAGAAGGAGTTAAAATATGTATCATATCCCCTTTCATTTCTTATATACTGACACGCAAAAGAAAGGCAACATCCTACTTTAGGGGGAAATAATTATGTAAAGTAAAGAATTTTGAATCTTAAAATCATGAATATCTTCAATTTCGTAAACATCGGTAATTTAACGGTTGAACGACATTCATACCATAACCGGAAGTCAAGTTTGAGTCTGCTTAACAGAAATCAAAAATTGCGTGTTTAACAAAACATTTGGCAATATTGTGGAATTTTAGTGGTTTTTTACTGTTCATCATAAGTAATGCAGCAATATTTCAAAAAATAAACTCTTCCATCGTTTCCCGTAACGATGCTTAGCCCACTTGAAAACGGCTTATGTACGCATTTCCGTGGCTCTAGTTGATAAATTTCAATGTTAAGATGATGGAGAATTGCTGATGCGACATTTCACTAAATTTTTCCTCAACAGGGTCTTACGTATCAGATGCATTAAGGACAGTCCTTGTACCGGAAGTCCAAGGGTGGCTACACTGCTCTAAGTTAGAGGAAATTCGACCCAATCATCTGAAAAATGGGCATTTAAAAATTCCAAAGAATAATTCCTTCGCTCAGATCTCGATATTAATGATTCTATTGTATCGTAGAAAAGAAACTGCAATTGTTGTTTAGGGCAGTCTTGCACGTTTTACTTGAATGGCTGGGAGGGGGTGTTTTAACAGTCATATTTTGCTTAGTAAAGTTAATAGATAAATGTTTAACATTCTTATAAAATCTCTGATGTTCCTAAAAATAAGTGTAACTTACCTAATTCACTTTTGAAAATCAAGAGATAAACAAAATCAATCATTTGTAAATTACTGCTTGTAGCGTTTCTTTTGCGTGTCAGTATATCTTCCTCATATGGAGAAATGACGTGCAGTTTATTCATGGGGTTGCCCCCACGTGATTTACTTCTCATTAATATTCATAAGATTCTGCAAAAAATCAAATTATACCATTTCTTTAATTTTTTAATATAAAAACATGCAAGACTTTTTTATTTGAATTTCTTTAAGCACTCAACATACCTAAATGGGTAGAATTTAGCGTTATCTTCAGTTAGCAATTAATGATACCGTATTTTCAATAATTAGTAGGTCAGGCGAATGCAAAAATTGCCGTTTTTCAGTTTAAAAGGCGGTCGTAACTCTTTATACAATTTTATAACATCAATATTTTCTAAAAATAGACCTTCGTTTGCACCTTTTAATCGGCGGAAGAACTCTGTCATCGTGCAAAAACACTTACATTTGATCACCAAAAATGATAAAAACACTTATTTAGTACTCTTTTCTTCATTAAAACAGTGTACTCTCGCTTCTAATTTCAAATTAAAAGGCGGTCGCAACTTTCACTTTGGCATCAACATCATTGTTATTTCCGGTAGAGGATATAAAGAAAAAACAAAAGATCGACGGGAGAACTTTATCCGAAATATTTAGAATATAAAAATTGGCAATTTTTTGTAAATTCTCTATATAATCCTTTATAGAATATGCCGCCATTATAGCTCCAATATGGCGAATATGCAAATGAGCAGAATGAACACCATTTCTCCATATGTCCATATCTATAGTAAAATGAGTATCTTGTAAACAGAGTACATTACACTTCAATTGTCTGTAGTATTGTAAAACATCCTTTCTTTTCTTAAAGTCATGAAGGCCCTGACAATTTGCAGATATAATTTTTAGCTCTGACATAAGATTATGAAATTAACAGGCGAAAAAAAACTGCAAAACATTACCTTCAGTTGGTTTTTCCTTTTCTGTAAGACGCAGCTCTCATATCGTGCTTAAAAGTAATGAGGAAAGAGAAAAGTTAAGAAAACAGAGAAAGAAAAGAAAAATGACAGAAGTGCATTGGGTTGAATTTTAGAGATCTGTGCTTCTAAAGGTGCGAGATCAATGTAATTGTGACAAAAAGAAAAAGCTAACTACATCGGAAATGCCACTCGAAATCTAAAAGTTATATTTCTCGGAATAAAATGTCAAATTCCGGTTATGTACAGAAATGAAATTCAGAACCATACGGTGGCATTCTTATTTCCGCAATAATCAATAAAAAGCACTTGAACTAAAGAAAACAATATATTGATGTTACGAATCGGAGAAAGTCCCTATTCACACCTGTTCACTCACATAGTTTTTTATCGTTCCTATAGTAGATTTGCAACATCGTTCAGGAGGTTCTCCATGATGGTAAAACGCTCAGGTCCAATATGTCCCCCCATCCATCTCGTCACAACGATATCCGCGTTGAAGATTTGGTTGTCCTGCATGAATTTAAGGAGGCGTTGGCCCCCTCCATGTTCGCCATCATCATGATAGTTTTTAGCCACTTCATCGTTTTCTCGGAATCTGTAAACTAAGATTCTGCTGTCGACACTGGCGCCTCTCGGCGCAAGTAGGCGTTTTCTGACCTAAGTGTAGATATTTCGTCATAATTACATTCTGCTTGTTCACAGACATACTTAAGTTGTGCATTTAGGCTGTGTTCATCGGCGTCATGATCGTCAGTTTTGTTCTTATTCACAGACCGTGATTTCGCTTCATTGCCCTTTTCATTATCTAACGGGACCGACTCTGGAAGGTTTTCACTTTGTAGTGAGTTCGTTTTGATAGCCTTGCCTGTCCCCTCAGGTGAACTCTTATCAGCCGATTTCTTTGTACTATTTGATCTTCCTCTCTTTTGAATTTTCGGGGCATAGAATTCACAGATTGTAATATAAAATGTATCCCAGACACCCACGAACGTATGTTGTCCAAAATTCAAGTGAACGAAATAAAAATCCCAACAAATAAGCACCAAAAACAGACCAAACACCGGACAGAATTTTTAAGCGTCCGTCTCCGGCGGGTGTCACGTGATCTCCTTACTTGCAAACTCTTACCAATCATGCTGGTTCACATATTCTATACGTTACAGATAGTAAATTATATTTATAAAAAATATTATTGCTTATTAGTCAGTCTATTGCATTGGTATTTAAATGAATGCTGATCTTTAAATTGGAAACTATATTTACCATTGATTAGAGAACGTTTTATATGTTGGTTAGGATAAACGCATGGTGTAATATGTGCAGAAATTGGTTGAAATTTTTGGTTGTTTTCCTTTTAACAACGTCCCATGCCTTAAGTTTTTATCGGAGATACATCGCTGAATTCAATTTTAAGGACAAGAAGTCAAATAGCGAACTAATAGGGGAGTATAAAAATAAATCGTTTCCTGAATGTTCTCAGATGTGTCAAAGTGATTGTGGATTTTTTGGATACAATGAAGAATTGAGGAAATGTCGTACTCATCGGAGAATCTTCACATCACATATATTTGACGACAAGGGATGGAAATACTATTCTGACGATTGTATGTATAACAGTGTCAGTTTTGATTTTTTCACAAAATATACAAGACAGCACCATTTTGAATAGAGCATATTTATTCGACACTTATATGCTAGGCATCACCGTTTTGATAGGGCATATTTATATATCTTTCATTACGGCAGGTTGACGTACTAGTATTTTTTTCTGTTTCATTGCTCTTTGGCAGTACGTCATAAGAGTACACGTGTAAAGGTAATGAAATATTTTTTGAGCATCTATATAACCCTCCTGACCTTATTATTGTGAACCAATGACCAGAAACCCTTCCCCAAGAAATTCTCACCCCCACTGTTGATCTATACATTTTAAATTAGCTAAATTGTAGGAATTTTAGGTAAGTAAAAAATCATCTTTCTTCTATTTTGGATTGATTGATTAAATGCTGTTTTTTCTGCCCATTCGAGAACAAGGCACTAATATAGAGACATCAAAACATAGCTGTGACGGACTTCAACATGTGACCTTTCCTTGGCACTCATAGCCATTTAGCAGTAAGGGGCCTTTATCGTGCCAAAATCAAACATTTGATAAGGGACCTCGATTGTTAAGGTCTCATCCGATTTGAGATACGTATTTTTAAAATAACGTAGTTTTAAGTGAACTTGTCACAGTTGCAATCTATTTTAAAATTTCCTCAAATGCCCACACGTGAATTGTGCATGAATAAAAAAAAATCAGGTACTTTGTTATTTTTTTCCCGAATTTGCCAATCATCAGATTAAAATAAATATACGTATATCAGATCTTTGAAGTAAATATCTAAAGATGATTTAATTTTGCCGAGAGCTAAAAATAACTGCATAAAAATCAATGTTATGTTTATTAGTTTTCTTTCTATATTCGTGTTTTTGAAAATTGCATCCTTTATTCTCCAAATTCTTGTAAAGTTCAATCTAATTTAAATTAGATGTTTGATTCGCTCGAATACTCGCTTCATTAACATCTAACAACATCCCATCGAGGGTCACATCAGGGGTTAAATTCTATCAACCAATCAGATCGTCGCTGGCAAAATCATCGTATATTGTTGAAGCAAATAAGTCTATAGACGTTCCGAATTTGACCCCTTACGTGACCCTCAATGGGGTTGTTAGATTTAGTGTAGCGAGTATGCGAGCGGATCTAACATATAATTTTAATTAGATTGTGTAAAGGTTGAACATCATCTTCCAAATGGTATATATAAAAGCTATGCATCAAGATTATTTTTCTTTAATCATGAATGTATTATAGTTGTCCTTCAAAGCAATAAAAAAGATCATTAGTAATTATGTAAGGGGTGTTTAGAAAGTTCGTTCCATGATGAAATATTTTCGAAAATTTCAAAGTATAGTGCTTTACAAAAGAGATGAATTTTTAAGTCTGACAAAATCACATGACTATGCATTCAATTTTTAGTAATTCATTTCTAACGTAAAGTTATAGGATTTTTCATCCATATGAAAATATGTATAACATCTTTAAAGCACCTGAATGAAAGAAATGCTGGTCATTTTGAGTGAAAATTAAGGATTTTTTACTTTTGTTTCTGCTAGACTTATTTTGAATCACACAAGCTTATGAGCGTAAATATAAGCAAGATTGATTGATTGATTGTATATTGTTTAACATCCCTCTCGAGAATTTTTCACTCATATTGAGACCCATATTGCACAGACATCATCTGTTAAAATAAATGGCCTTCCGTCTTTGATTCATCATAAGAAAAATGAAACCTTATGAGTACATGTAGCAAGAATAAACTCATATACATTATATATACATCACAAACTGTAAATATCTTATCATCCTATTCCTTTTCGAAAAGGAAAGAAAGATGTGTAATGAATTTTCTTAACACCCTTTATGTTCCAGTTTCACTTTGTTCACCTTTAACTGACACAATCTTTGGGGAACATAAAATAATATAATTTAATTTAGGTCCGTTTTCAAAAGTAATAACTTTTCACAGTATTTAGAATTAAAAAAAATAAATAGATAAATAAATACAAGAAGTAGCATTTCAATATGAATATTAACTCCCTAACATGCGTAATTTAGAACTGTTTTTTTAATTTTAAAGTCTACTAATTTTTTTTTTTTTTTTGAATTATTCAATTTGTTTTTAAGTGGAAAACCTGGCACTAGGAAAGAATATCTCCTTTAGTTCGACCGCTCCATTTTCTCCATTCTCTTCTATTGATCCGAACTGCGTTGTGGATGGTGTAATTGGTTTTAATAATTACCTCGTATTTCACTCTAACTACGAACTTCATCCATGGTTGACGATTGCTCTTGGAAAAATTTCTATTGTGAATAACGTTGTTCTTTACAATAGAAATGACGGATATGGTAAATATGAAATTTCATTTTTTCAAATTACTAAAGGGTAGGTAAATCATTATTTGATTTTGAGCAATACTATACGTATGAGTTTAAAGTGTATATAAAAATGGTGCTTTAGGATTGTCCTGTCATTTTTATCACAATACATTGTAGATATTTTGTCTTTTACAACTCTGCTACAAAACACTGTAAATATTTTGCCTCTAAAAACTTATCTGTTCCAAATGCTTAATTAGGCTTTTCTTAATAAATTTATCTGCTGTCTGTAATCGTTTGTTGGTGTCCTTACACTATATAAATCTGCAATATTAAGGTCTTTTGCACTCAGAACATCTCATTGAAACATCATTTAAGATTTCATTTTATTTTCAAGAACAATAGGTTAATGTACATTTTTATAAGCATGAATCAATGGTTTACCGAACGAAATAATATTTTTCGATAAGATTATGCATAAAAAAACTTTCTAAGCAATTATCCTAGTATAGTATTTACAGAGATTTGCTAAAAGAATCTTTATCTTGAATTTACCTGGCCAATTTTTTTAACTGAAAATGATATGGGAAAAATCTTTTTTAAAGAGAAGCACTACACCAATTTTTTTGATTACAGCAATTTTGGCTATAGAGGATTTCAAAATCTTTTTAATATGAAAAAAAATGAGGACCTTTGGTGTAAATGCTAAGTTGTGATGCAAAAATCATTCTGATTTCCGTATTTCTTCTAACATTTGCCATCTATCCTTATGCCTTTAAAACTTTAAAGACATACAGTTTTATATGTACATGTATTAGGGCCTGCCATGCTGTTGAACATTCAATTGTTTTATATTCAAAATCTATTTTTTTAATAATGAGAGAATCGTAGCACATTGATACAATTTATCATGGCGTATTGCCTCCCTATTCTTCACATGTAAACTTTTAAAAAAGGTAAGACAGGCAAGCAGAGGTATTATATCTTGGATATCCCCTTTGCTATATTTTACTTGAAGTGTCTGGTGATTTAGAGATCCGACATAAACATAACTTAATCAAAGTTAAAGAAGCTTTTTTATCTTGGAATTTAATGATACATTATTAATCACATAATTATTATCTTCCATTTTTACACACCTATGTATAATGATTGACAAACATAGTAATAAGTATAATTTTTTTGAAAGATTTTTTTCTTGTTTAAAAACCTAGTAAAACTATGACTATTTCAGTACAATCCTTCAAATAATTTCTTAGACTTATGACATAGTTCATCTTATGACAGTTCTGTTGTTCTTAAGTAAAACGTTTTTTAAAGATGCTTTCAAGAAGAAAGCATAAAAAGCTGTTACATGTATTCAATACTGTTGGCCCCAAGTAATCCTTGACCATGATTAACAGAACTTCAGTATTTATTATATTCTAAAAAATGGTCAGCTGACATTTTCTGATCAGGAACATTTGAATTTTTTCACAGATTTTTATATCATTCTCTAATTGATAATGCTGATAAACAAAAATTCTTAATCTACATTGTTTAATTACAATAGGGCCACAATATGTTGTTTCTAAGGGATAAAATATAAATCATTATCCAAAAGCATTTCTTAAAAAACGAAAGGGCAAGGGAACTCACTTTAAACAATATTCCTTTGGTCACCAGTTTTGCATTCTAAAACGATTACTTTTTCAGGTCGTTGGCTGCACAGTGTCGAAATAAGGGTCGGTGTGTCGTCTGCTTGGTCCGAGATGGAAACCTGTGGCACGTTTGACGGACCAAGTCAGACAGGACTAATCCACACAATAAAGTGTGAGAAACAGCCAGCTTTGTACGGATCTTACGTCACAGTTAAGATAGTCCGTCCTAATTACATAACAGATGACGTGAATGCACATGATGGCAAAAATGCCTTGGTTTTGAAAGAAGTTGTGGTCAATGGATATTATGTTTAAATCAAAGTCTAAAGCTGTTCAAATTACTGTAAATCAGTTATAAATTCCTTGTTATCTTCGAATGTTGTTCCTGCGGAGAGATTTCCACATACTTGATGTTAACAATGTATCAAATAAGTTTTCTAAAGATTTTTTTGTTCGGAACCGATTTTCAAACGTTAAACTTGAACATTTCTCAATAGTGCTATATACGAATGGTACAAAAAAATTCCATTTCCAATATATTGGTGTTCATCTTAGACATTTTTCATTCTTTCTGAATCGATACTTTTCCCTTATAATGAAACACATATTCACTGAACATTTGGATAATAGAAACTAAATTGTCTATCTTTCAAATAACTTTTATTAACATAGGCTGACCCTCAGAAATATTCTTGTTGAACAATTAATTTTTTTATTATCTTCATGACAAGTGAAATCTTAAAATTAATGCTATTCTATCATCGTTTTAGTATTTTTTTATAATAGTCACATTGAACTTACTCAGTATATTATATCATATTTTGCATCACTTTTATTAAGATAGGCTGACCCTCGGAAAATATTCAGTCCTATTGAACTAACGTTTTTCTTAACTTCATGGCAAGTGAAAACTTAAAATGAATGCTATTCTATCAACGATTTAGTATTTTTAATTATTGTCATATTGAACTTCTATTACTTCATATTTTGCATCACTTAGATGACAATTTATGAATAACAAGCAAATATAACTTGTATATCTGGATGTTTTTTTTTTCAAAATTAGATGATAAAACTTAATGTTGTGGACACATCAAGGGAAAAAAACGGAACTAAACATTATATGGAAAAAGTTTAAAATCACTCTAAATAGCCAACAGTACAAACTGAAGATTCACTGAGGAGTCTGGAAAGGTATATTTTATATCACTTTCCTCTTCACTGACTGACACCCCCCCTGGTTTCTTTTAAGGGGAATATATTGTATGTCAACCGGTCACACTATGCATATGGTAACTATGTACTTATTAAATAAAATGAAAATACAGATTCAAAATCATAGCTAAGACTTTCTTTTTGAATATTAGTAAAATGTGACGAAACAGTAGAGTGTACTTAGAAACTACATGCAAGTAAAATAAAGGAACATAGAAACTGTGAAATGGTGAATAAGTGCCGGTTTATTGAAAGTTTTTATTCACCACCATACTTGACGGGACCTTTGTGGTAAAACTAAGAATCGTTCCTAAAGCTTTCTTTTGTCATAAGTGGGATACAAATACACCCCATGTAAAGGCAATACACTGTAAAACATGAAAAAAGAAAATGATTGATGAAAAGCTGGAGTGGCCCATTTTGACATGAAGTTGTTACATGTAAGCAGGTACTTATATTTATTGCTTAAACATACATATATAGGAAATAAAAAATAGTAATTATTGCAAATAATTACATTTATGTGACATGTTCTTGTTGTATTATGTTATTATAAAACAGTGTCTGTATTGGACTTAGTTTTATACTAAGTAGCTATTCGGTTCCTTTTTTGAACTAATTTTACCCTTTACCACGTGTTCATTATTGATCCGTTTACCAAACGAGAAAGCATGGTTTATTGAACTGCTGAATTTTTCGAATTTATACCATATTTACCAATGAAAGAAAATCCTACAACTTTTGTTGTGATGCCATTTTGAAGATTTCGGACGATCTGATCTGCTTGTTATTGGTAGAAAAACGTCTGTAAAGTGAGTTTTTGTTGCGAAATCAGCCTTGTAAAATTTACAGGCGGGCATTAAGCATGCTGAGGAAGTCGCAATTCAGGACGACCAAAATACTTTACATGCGATTCTTACATGGATATTCTATTAATAAGAGTCGTCTGGGGAATAATATGATCAACTGAAGTAAATTTGGTAAACGATCGATAAACAGTGTCAGTGTATCTACAGTGGTGTAAAATATGTAGTAAATAATGTCGGGCTCGAGATCCCGAAAACTCTTACATGAACTATGTCAGCTGTAAACATAGACCCTTCGCTGTAGGTCTCTGCTGCAAACAATAATATACAATTACATTATAGACCTGACAGTGTATAGACTTTTTCCCGGGAGGTTTTTGCAACTGGCCGTCAGTGATTCACCTACATCGTTAATCCTAACACCGTGATCAGGCCTGGAGATTTTATCAATCACACCGGTAACTTCATTCCTTTAGGAACTTTTGCCTATTTACGTGGAAACCTTTCACTTCTTCAAGGACTTGAATGTCAGAATCATCTACACAAACCAGATATTGATGAGTGAATATAAACAGCTCAGCAGTGACGAGTGTTACCTTTTTACAAGCTATGAGATCTCCATTGATGCTGATGTAGTATTCACTTTACACTCCTGCATTCCCAGTATAAAACAGGCCAGTATAGTATAGTACTTCTGATGAAGTCATGTGTTATCCATTAAAATTAAGTTAATTAGCTCATAATTAAAGGCTAAAGTTTTTTGGTTCCTTATATAATTTTGCAATATTTTTACCAATAGAGGTATTATACTTGGTAACAAATTCTGCTTTTCCTTTTAAGAGTTTGAACAACGAATGATCTTACTCAAGTTTACTCAAGTTGTTCATGGAGCCAAAAATATTGTTTGGAGTAAGTTGCCTATATGATGTTGGTAAAATATTGTCATTATATGGGTTCACAAATCGTGTATGATTCAAATTTTCAATTGTTGAATCAAGATAAAGTGTACGTGGGACCACATACACATTTATCACATAAACTGTGCAGGTCATAGGCACAGCTTGTATATACATATATATTGTAGGTAGAATGATTTACATGATTTAATGCTGATATAGTATTGTTGCTAAGGGTGCACACCATAGTTTCAGGTGACCTTTTACTGAGAATTAGTGTAGAGTGAGGTCCACATACACTACTTATGTTTACCATGCAAACCCACCACTGATTTACATGTTATGTTGTATTTTATGATTGTGAAGGACCATATTCACATTCATTTCACTGACACATTTGGTTGACTCTTGTAGGAACATATACGCATATTTTGTGGACATGTGCAGAACAATATGCATATGTATTTTGTTGACATGGACAAGACCATGTGCACATGTATTACCTTTTGACTCATGAAAGATTATATGCACATGCATTTTGTTGATCTGGGCAGAATTATATTCACATGTATTTTGTCGACTCATGCAGAACCATACATAATTATGCCAAATTGACATATATTTTGTTTTGTTGACTTGTACGCAACCATATGCACATGTATTTTGTTGACTTAGTCACTTGTGCAGGACCATATGCATTTGTATTTTGTTGACTTAGTCACTTGTGCAGGACAATATATGCACATGCAAGTTGTTGACTCATGCAGGTCCCTATGCACACATTTTTGATGACTAGTACTTGTGTAGGTCCTGGACCATATACACATGAATTTGTTGAACTTTGCAGGGAAAATGTGCAGGATCAGATGCACTTGTGTTTGTTGACTTGTGTAGGTCCATATGCACATGTATTTCATTGGATTGTGCAGGACCATATGCAGAGTAATGCACTTGTGTTTGTTGATTTGTGTAGGACCATATACACATGTATTTTATTGGATTGTGCAGGACCATATGCACAATAATGCACTTGTGTTTGTTGATTTGTGCAAGACCTGCATGGTAGTATATTATGACATGCAAATTTTGAAGTGCTTTTTTGGTAATATAATGTTATAATAAGAATAATTTATGCTGCACATATGTAGACATATGTTGGAATTTACATAACCTGTTATTCCCTGTTGATTTATTGCAGCTGTGCAATACCCAAAGTAAAATAATTATGTCATTCTCTAAGAATTTATCTTGCTTGTTCAGTTGTATAGGACATGGCTTAAAATATTGATTTAGATCAGAGCACTTGATAAAAAAAGAATATCATATACTGGATAGTAGTTTACACTTTTATTTTTCCAGAGTTACCTATCCCACCAAATTAGAAACAGACACTATCCACACTGGGTAACACCTGCAGAAACTATATGGGCCATGTGGAAACAACAGTCAGAAATCAGATATGCATGCACAGACAACACAACAGTGGACAAACAAGTGCCCATTACCAAGGACATTGCCTCAACATAGCAAAGTATAGTGGCAACAGCCACTTTAAGTTTGAGTGATGTATTGGTTCATGTTTCTGGGGACTGCTCTGTCAACAAGTCCATTGAGTAAGATAATATCAGGATAAAATGGTTTTTCACTTAATTCAATAGTTTCTGTATAAAAAATATATATATCCTAATTTTGAAATAATGATTTTTATACACTTCATGTCTTTTATCAGTACATGAAGCAAACTTTAGTCAATTCTTCTGAAACAGGGGTTTGAGATATGGAGCAGGGCCCAAAATTTTAAATCCCAATCACTTTAACTCAATTGACCGATGCATAAAAAAGAAAAAAAAAAACAAAACAAAACAAAACAACAACTTTAATCTAAAAACTAACCTCATTCAGGATAAAGAGATTCATTTGAATATTTCAAAGCTTTGATCAAGATCTAGTAAACTAAAAGTCATATCAGAGGGATATTTACCAGTTTTATGTCAGATAGTACTAAACTACCTAAAATAAAACTTTCTAGAAATCAAAGAAGACTTAGGGTGATCATAGGATCATGAATATATATATTTTTAGATGGAAAAAGAAAGAAAATGGTAGAATCACAGGTCCTTCAAAAGAAACACATTTTATGAAATCATATCTTCTATAATAGTTGTTTTACAAAATATGAAACAAAGGGTGAACACAGTTCATGGATCATCTCTATAATCAATCTCTGCAGAGCTCAGTAGCCGTCGAGCGGGACCCTACGTTTGACAAATGCAAATTACTGTAGCATAATGGTATCCTAATGAGGATTTACTGTCATACAGGGAAAAAAAAATACATGCTTATTAACCCTGCAATTTCTATTGATGATGCTTTTAAGCTTATGCATTCGATTGTTGTATGCAATGTTGTTTCACTTTACATGGGGCCATACATGTTAAGAAAGTTGCATCACTTGGTATATGGAATATCTCAGTTAACACAGGACCATATGTGTTAAGTTGTTGCATCATGTTGTATATAAAAATATTTCTCTAAACACGGGACCATACGTGCTTAGAAAGTAGATGTTTTGTACATGAAATGTTTGACTAAACACAGGACCATATACATGTTTAGTATGTTATATCATTCAATAGATATTGGCTAAACACAGGACCAAATGTATTTGAATAATTAGATCATCTTGTACATGGAATGTTTCACTAAACACGGGACCATACGTGTTTAGTAGGTCACAGGTTGTAAATGGTAGATTTTCTAAACACGGGACCATACGTGTTTAGTGGGTCACAGGTTGTAAATGGTAGATTTTCTAAACACGGGACCATACGTGTTTAGTGGGTCACATGTTGTAAATGGAAGACTTTCTAAACACGGGACCATACGTGTTTAATGGGTCACATGTTGTAAATGGAAGATTTTCTAAACACGGGACCATACGTGTTTAGTGATTCACATGTTGTAAATGGAAGATTTTCTAAACACGGGACCATACGTGTTTAGTTATTCACATGTTGTTAATGGTAGATTTTCTAAACACGGGACCATACGTGTTTAGTTGGTCACATGTTGTCAATGGAAGACTTTCTAAACACGGGACCATACGTGTTTAATGGGTCATATGTTGTCAATGGAAGATTTTCTAAACACGGGACCATACGTGTTTAGTTTTTCACATGTTTTAAATGGTAGATTTTCTAAACACGGGACCATACGTGTTTAGTTGGTCACATTTTGTCAATGGAAGACTTTCTAAACACGGGACCATACGTGTTTAATTGGTCACATGTTGTAAATGGTAGATTTTCTAAACACGGGACCATACGTGTTTAGTGGGTCACATGTTGTCAATGGAAGACTTTCTAAACACGGGACCATACGTGTTTAATGGGTCACATGTTGTAAATGGTAGATTTTCTAAACACGGGACCATACGTGTTTAGTGGGTCACATGTTGTAAATGGAAGATTTTCTAAACACGGGACCATACGTGTTTAGTTATTCACATGTTGTTAATGGTAGATTTTCTAAACACGGGACCATACGTGTTAAGGATTTCATACCACTTTGTTTATGCTATATGTCACTGAGCACGGAGCCATACGTGTTGAGGCAGTTTCATTACTTTAAATATACACAGTATTTATTAATTTATTTGAAATGTCTGTTGCTGACATCAGTTACCAATAGTATATCAGAGCGTTATACCATATGTATGACATTATCTGTATTGCTTGATTTCGCCAAGCCAAGCCAGAAGTTGTCTGTTGGTTCCTTATACCTATCCTCACAAATTTAAACCTTCAGTTTGGTAATCTGTTTTTCCTCTCGAGTGGTCAGAAGTTGTCTGCAGTTAAGAGGAACATTTTTATAAGTTTGACATCTCGGTTGACTGGTCAGAAGTTGTCTGCAGTCATGTGACACATTTTATGCAGCATGGTGTATGTTTGACACCTTTGTTGACTGCTTCAGAAGTTAACTGTCTGCAGTCACGAGGCATATTTTTATGTCTATGCAGCATGGTGTATGTTTAGCAACTTTGTTGATGGAAAAAAAGGTGCCTGCAGTTAAGAGGCACTTTAAGGCTGCATGGTGTTTGTTTGATACCTTTGTTGACTGGTTAGAAGTTGTCTGCAGTAAAGAGGCGCATTTTGATGCAGAATGGTGTAAGTTTAACAACTCTGTTGACTGCAGCATGGTGTATTTTGATATCTTTGTTGACTTGTCAGAAGTTGTCTGCAGTCAAGAGGCATATTTGATGCAGAATGGTGTAAGTTTAACAACTTCGTTGACTGCAGCATGGTGTATGTTTGATACCTTTGTTGACTGTTCAGAAGTTGTCTGCAGTCAAGAGGCACATTTTGATGCAGAATGATGTAAATTTAACAACTTTGTTGACTGGTCAGAAGATGTCTGCAGTTGACAAGGTCATTGTCCATGATTATAAATTCCCATTTTGCTGTCTGGTTAATATTTACTACAGACAGGTGTTTTGTACACCTTTTAAAATTATTTGATGTTTTGCTCTTTGTAATGTTTTCACTCAGTCTTATTGGATGTTACTTTTTCTTGTTCATAATAACTATTGTATTGTCTTTTGAACTGAGTATATGTCAATTTAAAAAAAAAGAAGAATTTTAAATGCTTCTGTATTAATCATCCTGTTGAGGAAATTTGCGTCTCCTGCCAAGACGCCTTTGGGTGGGTGGATCCAATCTCTGATTGGATTGTGGCTGTTTGTTATTTTGTTTTCCCACCTTTTTTGATGACAGGCAGCAGTTTAGAGCATTTTGTATATGTCTTCCAAACTTATGATGTTTATAAGGGGGTCAACTTAAAATGCATGTATATTGTACCTTGTGAAAGATTACAGGGTTGGAATTATTATTGTAGTCTGGTTGACCCCCCTTTTGCCTATGTACATCATGTTACAATGTCATTATGGTGCTTGGGGTCAGATTGTGTAATATTTTGACTAAGATGTGTAATACTCTATATTTGAGTCCTCCTTTTTCTGACCCCCAATTTGTTAAATGTGTTTTACTTTTCCGTCATTTACTTTAATAAATGACATATTTCACTTCAGCATGATGTTATTTGTTTTTGCCTGTTTATCAAAAAACAAGCTCAGTCGTTTGGCAGGAGAACTAAGGAACATAAAATAGTAATTATTGCAAATAATTGCATTTATGTGACATGTTCTTGTTGTATTATGTTATTATAAAACAGTGTCTGTATTGGACTTAGTTTTATACTAAGTAGCTATTCGGTTCCTTTTTTGAACTAATTTTACCCTTTACCACGTGTTCATTATTGATCCGTTTACCAAACGAGAAAGCATGGTTTATTGAACTGCTGAATTTTTCGAACCCACCATCCACCCCTTCTGCCCCCAATGCTTGTAATTTCTTTCAGGTTGATATTTTTGTTGTTATGTTTTACCAATCCTTTTTGATAGTGTTTGAATGGGTTTAAAAGAGATTTATAGTACTTATTTCTACCGCAGGTTCTTACTGAACAAGTAAACTTTTTGTACATCGTAATAATTTGCAAATCCATGTATTAGGTTACTGAGAATGAGTCCGACATCCATTTTGTGTACCTCGCAATTTTGCTTATGTCTGCAGGTTTCCATATGATTTTTCAGCATAAAGCAGTGAGGCTTTTTATATATGTTTTTTCCTCGGCGGTGAGAGAAACATAGTTGTGTTCAATTTAATGCCTGCGCGATTGTATTGTTATTGGCTGTTTGTTATTTTGTTTTCCCACCTTTTTTGATGACAGGCAGCAGTTTAGAGCATTTTGTATATGTCTTCCAAACTTATGATGTTTATAAGGGGGTCAACTTAAAATGCATGTATATTGTACCTTGTGAAAGATTACAGGGTTGGAATTATTATTGTAGTCTGGTTGACCCCCCTTTTGCCTATGTACATCATGTTACAATGTCATTATGGTGCTTGGGGTCAGATTGTGTAATATTTTGACTAAGATGTGTAATACTCTATATTTGAGTCCTCCTTTTTCTGACCCCCAATTTGTTAAATGTGTTTTACTTTTCCGTCATTTACTTTAATAAATGACATATTTCACTTCAGCATGATGTTATTTGTTTTTGCCTGTTTATCAAAAAACAAGCTCAGTCGTTTGGCAGGAGAACTAAGGAACATAAAATAAAATTATTCTTTTAACCTTTATTTTTTTTAGGGGTGGGGGACATAGATACGATGAAAATTTATAAATTTTAGAACATATTGAGGTCCTTTCGCAAGTTGGTTGTATTTTTTTTACTTTTTCTTGTTCATGCCTGTATACAATGTATCATTACTTTGAATTTAAAAAAAAGTTCTAAAAAAAGCAATTAATGTCAAATGTTTCTATTATTGATGGAAAAACAAGTAGTGCTTTATTTATAAGACATACCTATTTCTTTAGAAAACATTATCCCAACTTTCAATAACCTTTATTTTCTATGATTCATGTTTAAAGAAAAAAAAACTTTGTATATAAATAACATCAGGAACCTTCTTTGTATTTTAATGTAACACCACCTGGTTGCACAGAGATGCTGTGCCAGTAAAGAAGTTCCGTTGTTTAATGCTTTAAAAATGTATGATAATTAATTAAGAATGGTCATAGTAATAATTTAAGACTAATTTAATGCAGATAATGTGGAATGAAGCACCAATATTAAGCTTAGGGAATCTTATATGGCCTTCCTTATCATTAGACCTTTTATACCCCGATAAACGAAGTTTCGGGGCTGTATAGTTTTTGTTTTGTCTATCTACAATCCCTGAAATGTTCTTCTTTCCAATTTTTCCGTTCGCTCACCATTCGTTTACCGTTTGTTCAGCATGCCTTCATCTTTTGCAGTTTGCGTTCATTGTTCACCTTGAGCTCGCGTTCACTGTTTACAAAACGTTCACCGTTCCCTCTTCGTTCCGCTTACTTTGCGTTCGCTTGAAGCTTTCGTTCACCGTTCACTTATCGTTCAGTCTTCATTGTCATTCGGAACTACAAAGTGAAAGGACTTACCTTAATGATGGTAAGGATTTACACATTTGTGATTTAAAAAACAAAGATATCATGTTTCTAATATTACAATTTAGTTATTATGAAAAATAAATGCAGATATTCTCTTGATTAAAGATCTCTAGAGCCAGATAAATTAATAGCGTGATTTTAAATTTTAGATATACAAACTGTTTGAAATATAATACATTAAAAATTTTTGCACTTTACGTTACATATAATATAAGCCTATTATTAGAGAGGGAAAATTACTAATTACCTAATTATATGTCTTCCATTCAGTATAATTAATTCATTCTATAAATAGTAGTTTTAAATTCTTAAATCCACTTTATCGTATTTGTAAAAAAGATAGCATATTTACAATATAAGTAAAAAAAATTTAATATTCAAACTACATGCGTTTGGAAACAAATACACATGTTTTACAGCAATTAAAATCATTGTATGAAAATACCAATAGGTGTGTGTATTAAAACTGTTATCATCCCTTAACTTTTGATTCAGTGGAGCTTTGACTTTTATATTTCACACATTTATTCCTTATGACAAAACTTTTCTTTTGTTACCACCAAATTTGAAATTATGACTTGACCTTGGAGTTTGACACAATTTTACACAAAACCTTCAAATTTTTATTATGGTCAACAATAAATATGAGTTTTATACCGGAACTTTATATAATATATTGTAATAATATTACTCTTTCTTTGTTGAAAGACCTTTCATGTTGCATCAACAACTTTGACGTTTTTACCTTGACCTTTGGTTTTTCCGTAATTATGAAAGTTATGATAGGTAAAAGCAAGGGCTTCATGCAGTCTTTACAAATGCACCGTAATCCTTGTTGGAAGATGCTCCATTGGATAGGAAGAACTTTGACTCTTTGAACTTGGCATTGGAGTTTTACCTCCTTTCAAAATACAACACTGACCATAATTCGTGAAGGGTTAGGACTATTTTTTGATATAGTTCACATATTTAATCCTAATGACAAACCTTTCATTTGATGTCAAGTACCTTGAGCCTTTGTTCTTGACATTGGAGATTGATCCATTCTTACGCACAGAAAAAACCCAAACTTTACTTTGGTCTATTTTTTTAAATGATAGATACTAGGAATTTCATATTTCAAATACCAATTCTTTGTGGCATGACATTTCATTCGAAACCAACAATTTTGACCTTTTATATTTCCATACTTTCTAAAAACTTTAAGCCTTTGCAATTACTTTTGAACGGTAAGGGATAGATTTTTCACACTTCCCTAATGTACTATTTGAGACAAGAACTTTCTTTAGAAGCCAATACCCTAGGCCCTTTGACTTAAACTCCAGAGTTTACCCTACCTTGAAAAGCCTTAACCTCGGTCATACCCTTGGAACAGGTTGTGATAGGGTTTTATAAATCACATTTGTATTCCTTGTGAAAGGTTTTACTTTAGGTACAGGGTGTTTCAGAAAACATGCAACCATTTACTTTATTTACCATATTGACATGCAAACAGGAACATTTAAATGTTAAATTAATGTTATAACATTATGCTAGAAGGACTCAAGTTTTTATCAATATCAAAAATTTTAAAAATAATTACCATATTAATTATGACGTTATATTTGACAACACTGAAAAAAGCGAGTTCAACATTTTTAATGTTTAATTCAATAAAAATCAATCATCAGGAATTTCGATACTGCTTAATCAGAGCATGTCATCCGTTCAATTGATTACGGTAATGCATGAAAATAAGGTTTAAAGAATGCAAAGACTAACTAATAGCAATATAAAGTCAAGTTGTATAGATCTGATCACTCTGTAGCCATTCCCAATGGATAGTTAAAACTTGATCAAAGTAAGGGGATGGGGTTAAAAAGTAGGATACATTTTTTTATTGCCCCAGCAGTATGTGATTACATGAATGGCGCCAAGGTTGGGGAGCCCTGGACTCACCAAACGGACAAGAAGTGGAATTTAAAGACATAACAGTGCATAGTACATATACATAGAATATTCAATATAACTAGAATATATAGGTATGGGAAAAAGAAGACATTATGAAATCTTATGATGTACTTTGTAGTTATAATTTTATGGATGAAAAACATTTCCAAGAAATGACATTAACATCTCTATAATATATGATAATGCTGATCAAATGACTAATCACTTTATCGGGAAGTATATATGAACATGTTACATGGCACTATTATTTGTTAATGAACTAATTTCAATATGAACACTATAAATTCGACCAGGACAATTTTCAATGAAAAAAAGATGAACAAACAAATCCTTTCACACCACATTCATACAATATGTGTATGTATCGAAGTCTTTTCTTATAAATATGTCTTTTTACTATACATATTAAAAGGTTCAGTACAATATGGTATTTACCATCTTTACCAAATATAACATCTATAAGGTTTATTTCAATGTTCTGGTCAGTTTTATCATTTATCCATTCTACTAGATTCTACTAGATTATTCCACAGTATATCAACATATAAACATTCCCAAAACAAATGGGTGATCGATTCAGGATAAATACCACAAAAAGTGCAGAGTTCAGAATTTACAATCCCTATTGTGATTGTATATTGTAATCACATACCAATGTGATTAGTTTTCCACCGCATTTGGTTAACATTTAAATCTAAAGCATTTTCCCATTTACTTTCATATTTAGGTTTATTCCATCTAGAAGAAATTAATATATCATAAAAATCTCTTGATCCCTTTTGACTCTTGAAAATTGTTTTGAAGAAACTGGGATAATAAGGAGAGTTATAAAGAACATCCTTAACAGTATAAGTTAAATTCAATTTTCTGACATTTCGCATTACTCCATGAAATAGTGTAAAAGGGGTTGACAGATTATACACCTCACAGAATTCTTCAAAACTCATAGGCTGGCCATCAGGAAGAAACAAATCTTTTATGTACTTTACACCTTTTTCAGCCCAATGTTTAAAGTATATACAGTTGTTAGATATCTTAATATTGTCATTATACCAAAGAGGATCTAGCATAGACAAGCTGTCAGACTCAATTATATTTCTTAATTCATAAAAAGCATCAAAAACATCTTTCCAAAAATGATTTGAAATTCTATTGGAAATTAATCTTATAAAACTGTTACCATAACAGGGAAGGAAATCTTCTTCTGGTGTTATACTATAAAGCAAAGTTTTCCATGCAGAAGCATTACCATTGCTAAACAGTCTACGAATCCATGTAATTTTTAAACCCTTACAAAAATCTTTAACACTTATCATTCTTAAGCCACCTTTTTCATGGCACTGTATTTAACAATTCTTTGCTACTTTAGGAGGTTTATTGCTCCAAATAAAATTAAAAAACATTTTCTCAAGTTCATGTAAAAAATTAAGGGGGGGGGAGGGGGTTCGGCAAGGAAATTAACAGGTGGGTAATTTTAGGAAAAATGATTGACTTTACTACTGTAATTTTGCCGGCCGTTGTCAAGTCTTTTTGACCAAGAGCAAATTATTTTTTTCATTTCGACAAGTTTAGATTTGAAATTAAGTTCATTCATAGAATTTGGGTCCAAATCTACAGAAAAAGTTATACCTAATACAGTGAATGGTTCCTGAGACCAATGGAGATTAAAATCTGAGCAAAAATCAACCTTTTCTTGAGACATGGAGCCAATTTTTATGCATTAGTTTTTTCATTATTTGGTTTAAGACCAGAATATTTAGAAAACTGATCAACCAGTGATAGGGCACGAGTAAGAGAAGCTTTTGTACCATCCAAAAGGATGACTGTATCATCTGCATATTGCAATAGTCTATATTCATTTCTTTAATAAAAATTCCTTTGATAGCAGGATTGTTTCTTATCATAATACCCATGATTTCAGAACAAAGTACAAATAAATAGGGTGAAATAGGGTCCCCCTGTCTACAACCTCTTCCAATATCAAAAAAATTCTGAAAATATGCCATGCTGGATTACACATAACTTTGCATTTGAAAACAACAATTTAATCCACTTTATGAACTTTTCACCAAAACCAAAAAAATTCAGAACTTTAAAAATAAATCTCCATGAAACTGAGTCGAATGCTTTCTCAAAATCTATTAGAAGAATAAGTCCTGGGATCTTTTCCTCATTACATTAGTGAATAACGTCATAGAGTAGTCTTGAATTTTCACCAATATATCTATCTTTAAGAAATCCCTTTTGGTTTTCATGAATAAGCGAGGGGAGAACACTTTTAATTCGTTCGGCTAAGACACTGGACAGCAACTTATAAGTAACATTGAGAAGAGAGATAGGTCTCCAGTTTTTCAAGTATTCTCTGGGTTTATTTCCTTTTGGAATTACTGAGATTATGCCTTGAGTTTGAGTCATTGCTAAACATCCTTTATCATAGCTGCAATTAAATGAATTTATCAAAACTTTGCTTAAATCAGACCCAAAAAATTTCAAAAACTCTGTAGTGAATCCATCTGTTCCAGGGGTCTTGTTATTTTTCATGTTTTTCAAAGCATTTAAAATTTCAGACTGGGAGATATCGTTATCTATTAGTGATTGTGTATTTGTGCCGAGTTTGGGAAGTTTGCAATCTACTAAAACTGTGTTTAAATAAACATCAGTTAGTGAATCATCTACATTTTTATATAGAGACTGATAGAAGTGTTTAAGATTGTCTAATATTTCTTTTTGATTTACAATATTATTGAATTACCTCTATTATCAATAATTTTTGTTATATTTTTATTTACATTTTTTTCTTCTTTTTTCTAGAGCACAAAAATATTTTGTTGGTTTTTCACCATCCTCAATCCATTTACTATGTGTTCGTATCAAAAGCCCTTCTAGTTCATATTTTCTAATATTTTCAAGTTCAACCTGTAGCTCGTCAAGTAAATTTCCATAAATTTGTAGATGGTGCATGTTAAACATTTCATGCATAAATTTTATTTGGTTTGAAGAAGTTCTTTCTTTTTTTTCCTCTCTCTGGATTTTTTACAGGAAAAGTAGATTGCAAACTCTTTAATTTTCATCAAAATAATTTCTAGTAATAAATTATCGTCAATTGTTGGTGAGCCCCTTTCACCTATCATGTATTCTACTTGAGTATCAGAAATAATTTGTTTGACCTTCGTAACAAAATCAAGATCTTTCAACAGCGAATTATTGAAGCGCCAAAAGCCTTTTCCTTTAGAAAAATTGTTAAATCTTAGTTGAAGTTCAATTATTGAATGATCTGTTCTATAGCCTGGAAGTATATTTACTGTATCTAGTCTTGACATCAGTTCTTCTGATATTAAAAAGAAATCTAATCTAGCCTGCTTGATAGGAGATTTTTTAGCCCAAGAGAACATTTTTAGATCTGGATTGCAAACGCGCCATGGGTCAACTAAATTGAATCTATCCTTTAATTTTTCTACTTCAGATTTACTTTTTGTATTATTTTCACGCACATAGTTGTAACAATCAAGATCATAATCTTGTACAAGATTCCAGTCCCCACAGACTATAACAAAGTCATCTTCAAAATCATTAATGATATTTGCAAGATCAATATAAAATTCTGGATTATCTTTGTTCGGGCCATACAGATTTACAAGTGTAATAGAATATCTATTGTCAATGAAAATACTTGAAACAATATAATTTCCATGGGGATCAAGTTTGACTTTTGAAATTCTGGTTTCTACTTTGTTATTAAAAAGTGTTAAAATACCTCTTGAGTCACTGGACCCTGAACACATCAAACAATCAAGTCCCCATTGAGAATAAACAATATCTCTCTCATTTTCTGTACAGTGTGTGTCTTGTAAGCAGTAAAATGTTGCATTATGTTCTTTTAAGTATTTAAAAACATCCTTCCTTTTAGTGTGATCATGAAGCCCTCAACAATTCATGGAAATAATTTTAAGCTTAGCCATACTCAGTATACAGATTCCAACAAGTATTCAACATACACATAATTACACATACACAAAGTTCAGTCATTATAGACTGAAACACTAAAAAAATACAACTTCCTGCATACGCTTAGAAGAAAACATATTTACATTTTTAGTTATGTAGACACTTAGAGGGGTAATACGGAAATATGTGGGGTCCTTGAAAAAAAACCATATTGGGCGAAGCGTAAGCCGAGCCCAATATGCATTTTTCAAGGACCCCACATATTTCCGTATTACCCCTCTAAGTGCCTACATAACGAATTTATCCTGCCGAATGTTCACTAAAAGATTAAATATTGATAGTATCAATAAACTGCTTTCACTTAAAGTCCAAGCAAGACGTTCTACGTCCATTGTACGTTGTCGTCAGACGCATTGTGTCGTCAGTTATGAAGCTCCATGCGGGTCACGTGAAAGCAGTATATTGATGATGTGTGGTTGGTAAATTTTTAATATATGGTGGGTAGGTCACGTGGAGGGGCCACATTAGCAATGTGTGGTGTGTAGACAGCATAACATCATTTCATGCAGTATTGCTCTGGCCAATGAAATTTCACGATTTTTATCAGAGGCAGGATAAGAAAACATTTTGAATGTTAATAAAGAGGCATTGATCCAGAAACTTAGGTGCGATCCTTTTGTGAAATAACTGAGTTGTGAACAAAATGAGTGAGTAAAGTGTAGATCAAATGTTGAGATACGTTTTGAATCTTAAATCTAGGACTTGGTAGAACAAATGTTAGCAGGACCATTCATCTCTTTCAAAACCATTAAACTGGGCTCGACACTCACCTGACTTAAACCCTCTTGACTTTTATCTGTGGGGTTATTCAATGGTTAAAGTGTTCACTCCCCCCCCCTAAAAAAAGAACTCAAAAATGGTCTGAAAATTAAAACCTAATTCATTTCCAGAAGACTCTTTGCAAAAGTAATGATAAGTTTCTTGCATCGGATAGATTATTTTTTCTTTCAGCAACATTGATGCAGTTTAGAGCATATTTTTTTTTTAACTAAGTGTAATTTTAGAAATTTCTTTTTTCTTTTGTAATTTATTTTCTATTTGTCGTATTTACTTTATTTTAAAAAGAATAAATCTTGAAGTAATTACTTTTAATTTTGATATGATGGAACGTAGTATTGGTCAAAACTCCAATAAAATCTAATCGCTCAAAATGATTGCATGTTTTCTGAAACACCCTGTACATACATATTTCATCCGCATTTGAGAAATCTTGACCTATGCTATGTTGCCATATACATGTAGGGACATCAGTATTTCACAAACATAGTTTTTTATTATACACCCTGTACACAATGTTTAACGAAAACCGTGAAAAAGACTTTTTTTTTAATTCAAATATTGACTATTAAAGTATTTTTTGACACGCAAAGATTTAAAATTAAAAACAAAGGATTGTATGTTGTGTTATTACTTTTCGGATATGAGTTTAGATGTTGCATTTTCGATTACAGGGGAATGAAAATAAAAGAAATGGACTGTGTTGTATGTGTGATTAATATGTGATTGTTAAGAAAAACAACGGAAAATTTTCTTAAGAAAAAAAGAGAATAGGGAAATATTTAAAGTTATGATGTTGTGTGTAATGGACCGAATAACCCACTTCAATTGTTCTGAGCTTTACATAAACGAGGTGATTTCCTGTTTTGCAGAAAAATCTCATGCAAGGAACATAAAGGTAATTATTGTTGAATTATATCATATTTAATTTGCTTTAAAACATAACTGTATTTAGAATTTTGAAAGACTTAATTTGCGGCAATAATAACAGATTTTATTTTTCGATATACAATGTATTCTTTTTCCAACATTTATGTAATACTATGAATTTGCAGTCAACTTGTAATGATACTTTAATCATGTATTATGATACAGTATTTTTTGTGATATCAAATTATCTTTAAATTGCTGAGCACGTAACAAATGTTTATGAATTCCTAATTGTTGCACAGAAGTCGCAGCGGTAAAAGTGCAAAACAAAATTATTGTTATAAAACTTGCTACAGTACATAAGCCAATTCATCGAAATCTTTCTCTACACATATAGCTTAAGGTGTTAAGAGGAAAATTAGATTTTTTGTGAGAAAATAGTTTACGTGGAATTTAATTCCCCTATATAAAAATGGAGCGGCGTTTTCCAATACCTTCTGGCAGTTAAAACAAATTAAAATAAATAAATTACAATGCCCGAGCTAAACTCAGTTTTTTTTTCTTGCAAATATATTCAAATTATCCATATTGATAACCATATGCCGGTTAAAAACCAGAACACTTGTACAGTGTTTGAAATATATTAAATGATACGTTTTAAGTCTTTTGGTGCGTTATAAATCAAGAAACAGACATGGTAATAGGTATAATGTAATCTTTTGTGCATAACAAATAAAATTATTTTTTTCCGGAAACTAACAAAAGAAAAACAGTTTTAGCTTATAGGTCACAATGTTACAAATTTTGATGTCATTTGAAAGAATTTGATGAGTGAAAATGCATATAAAATATGAAGTGTATCTCTCATGGTTTAAAAGTTACCCTGAAGATTAAAAAAAGTTTATTTTAGCATAAAGGAAACAGTCAGGTCACAAGGTCATTGACCTTTGTGTCATATGAAAGGACTTTTTCAGTGATGTATGCATACCAAATATAAAGTCTCTATCTTTTAAATTTGCAGAAAAAATATATATGGAAATGGGGACGGGCCTTTGATATACCTCTTAAAAGTCCCATGTTCAATGGGCTTCAAATCTGTGGATTTGACAGGCCAGCCCATCAAACAGATGCTTTTTATTAACATACTGACCTTCCTTGTTTGTCTTGTACATTAGTATACATCTCTATGGATTTGTCAGGCGGTTTGGGATGATAATGGACTGCTATATGCACCAATTTGGTGCCATTTTAATACCACTGAAGGCTCTAATTGAAATGTTTCTGAAGTGGTTTAGGGACATGTATTACAATCTTTCAAACTGGATTTGACACTTCTGGTTTGAAAAGAAAATGTTCAAAGCTTTCAAATTGTGTTATTACCTAACCTACTATATAAATTATAATTAAGCATTTTGAACTGTTTCACGGTTTACTTTATGTTTTTGCGTGATCATGAAACAGTGAACTGTTGACTGGCCCACAGAATGAACTGTTGACTGTTTAAAGCGTCATCGTGATATTCAAGCGTTTTGATGATCACGACATCACTATTTACCTGCTCTATAATTAAACAAATTTAAATAAATCACACAAACAATCCATTTATTAAGTATTACTTTAAATTAAAAATTTTAATTTAATCTTTATATTATGTGTTCAGCTAAGTAATAGACAAGTATGTGAATAAACAGTGGTGAAAACGTTTTATTGATTGTGTTTTTTTTTCCAATTTAATTAATTATATAGTAGTTTAGGTAATAAAACACTTATTTAATGACTACTCGGTGAAACAGTCAAACTGTTGTCCCTCGGTAGTGGGGGAGACCTGGGAAACTGTTGCCCTCGGCCTTCGGCCTCGGGCAACAGTTTCCCAGGTCTCCCCCACTACCTCGGGACAACATTTTGACTGTTTACCTCGTAGTCATCAAATAAGTGTATAATGACTTTACGATACACAATGACGCAAATCCTATAGAAAAAAATGTGTTTAATGACTTTTTATACATTTTGTTTATTTTTGGAATTAATATCAGTGACAAATTAACACTACAGTAAAAGTAAATAAAACATGTCGTAAGGATGAATTACAACTGTTCTCCCTCTTCCCTCAATGGCCATTTTGCCCATGTTTTCTGTTTTTTAGTTGTATCAAATTTTAAAAATCTAAGCATGGTCCCAAAAGTAACTAACTACACAAACAGGCTCCAAAAATTTAATACAGATTTGTTGCTTTAAATGTTCGCCACGTGACATTGATTTTCATAGATGATTATTGATTTTCTTTCAACAATAGTTAAGAAGACTCATTGGTCCTAATAATTTGAAAATATACCATTTTATCATGTACTTTTTCAATAAATACATTTGTTAGAGTGAACACAGAAGTTTGTTAAGTGTATTTTTACACTAATAATACTTTGATCCATTCACATTAATAACTTTTTCGGGTAAATTTAGTGACAATCGTTTATGTACATAACATATAATGAATAAGGAGTGTGTTTTACACTTGTACAGAAGCAAATAATTTGAAATATATGATAAATATATGCTACTGCCACCTGATCAATATGGTAATTTGATATCGAAATGAACAGATTTAAAGTTGTAAAAAAAAAATATTTTTTTTTCTTAATAAGTTGTAGTTTGTAGCTTGGTTCGTATTTCCTTTGCTGTGAAGAAACCTGTTTTATAAACTATTTTAATGACGTTAAAATACACACATGATTTAATCTTTAAGAATCTTAAGTTCTTACTTTAAAGTTTATACCGAATTTTTCTCATCACATTGCCAGTATTAACCCGAAAGTATCATATGTTACCTATCCATGCAGAATATAAGGCAGTAGCTTTTACCTTTTCGTTACTTGGTTGAGTGTATTAAGAAGGATAAAAGGTGACACGAAAAGTGAAATAGAAGAAGGATTGGATCGAAATATTATTTTTGTGTAAGTATTATCATTAGTAACAAACCAGTCATGAAAACATCATTTGTGTATCAATTCATTTTTGAAATATCTATCAAAAATAGACAGTTTTGATAGAATTACACTAGGCTAATTGAGGGAAAACAGATGTTATATCATCTTATTTTTGAATAATTATAGCAAATTTATAAACTGTTGAGTAGTATATAAATACCTTTTAAAAGTTTTCTGATAAATGTTTTGTTCTCCCAATTTGATACAAAAATTGTTGACTCTTATGGACAGAACATAATGCATCTTTTCATACTGCCGTGTCTGTCGTCAAAATCCCGAAATTCAATGCCCGTGATAACACTACACATAGT
Source organism: Saccostrea cuccullata (assembly GCF_032062105.1). Taxonomy (NCBI): domain Eukaryota; kingdom Metazoa; phylum Mollusca; class Bivalvia; order Ostreida; family Ostreidae; genus Saccostrea; species Saccostrea cuccullata. The sequence continues at coordinate 11,403 of NW_026925447.1, read as the reverse complement.
TATTTGTATAAAGCACATATCGGATTACATTTTCTTATTCAACCAACGTCAGGAGTCTATTATTCATTCTGTATTTTTTTTTTCTTTTTAAGAAAAAATAAGCTTAGTTGGTACAAATATAGGCATTTATTGAAACAAATTAAAATAACAATTCAAACAAACATGTTTTACTTAATTTGCATATAACATATTTCAAGTTCATCTCAGTAATTATACATAAAGGCAGGTGGTTTTTTGCTCTCTTTTTTTGTCCATTGTCGTGCGTTGTACATGTATGTGTTGATTGTACATTTTCAGTTTCTCATCTGTAACCACTCAATCAAATTTAACCAACATGTCATAAAGCAACAATAAATGAAGGGAAGCGTAGTTTTGAATTTCATAGTTTCTCCCCTTTTTAAAAGGCACCATGAGGAAATGGGCAAAACACGAAGATTGGTGTTATCCTTAAAAAAAGCCTTTTTTTTACTTCTTCACATCTAGCAGTCAAATTAATTACACGATTGTTATAATCATTAAGTCCTCTACAAAAATCGTGAAATTAATTTCCCTAAGGTCAGGTGTTCCTGTGCCAGCTAAAGGTGGGAATAATAAATTATTTCCTGTATAGTGAAAATGCATTACTTCTTTAAAAATCTTCTCTGCTCATGGATATTAAACAAACAGACTTAATGTACAGTTATGTTGATGAAAGGCGCCTCTTTGAAAATTAAAAATGTAATGGTCCCAAAATATGGTGTTCTGGTGTTAAGGTTGGGTTCTATTGATTATAATGATAAAAATGCATTAATTCTTAGAAAAAATTCTTGTCTGCTCCTTGGTATTAAACAAACTAACACCTTGGTACATAGTTATGACGACGAAGGGTGCTGCTTTGACTTTATGAATTCCATGGTCCCAGTGTAAGTGATACTGATCTTAAGATGTGGCTTTATACATTTTATATTGAAATTGCATCAATTTTCTTCTTTGAAAATTTATTTTTTTATGTTGAATATTGAATAAATTAAAGATATATGATGCATGCACATTGTTGAGATGAGAAAGGGTGCACATTAAATCATGTATTTCATGGCTGCAGGTTCATGTGTTCTGGTGGTAGGTTTGGGGAATGTAGAAATAGTGGCAATACATTAAGCCAAGTCAATGTCTTCCTCTGCTCGGGGATATAAAGCAAAAAAAACCTACTAGTACATAGCTACAGCTGCATGATGAACAACCATTCTACCAGAATCCCGAGTTGTAAATTTCGTGTATTTCGTATATAGGCATTATCTTGCTTCAGATAAAAATCGCAAAAAGTTATTGGTTGAGAAGAATGCTGTATCAACTAATATTATGTTGTTTACAAACGTCATATTGCTAATGTGTTCCTCCATGTGACCTACCCGACACACATCAAATCGATAAACCCCTCCCCCATGTGCCATACGGCATACATGTAGGCCACAGTCAATAAGTTGTTTTCAATTGAATACCCACAGAGCCGAATAACTAACTTCATATCAACTTTAAAAGACTCTTATTGTATACTGAAAATGAATTGATTAAATATTTACATGGGCATAATTGACATTTGGAAAACTTTGATATATGTAAACTCATGGTCAGGGATTCCCCCGGGGTCGGACCCTACAGGTCATTGCTGAATATTACTTATAATATACCACTCACTTTTTGTTCCTTTACTTCTTCTATGGGAAAAACAAACTACACTAAACAAGAGTGAATATTTTGACGAGCAATGGTGCCTCTTTCAAAATTGTGAATACCATGGCCTCTGGTTTAAAACACGAACCAAATTAAATGGGTTGAAAATTATGACATGGTGCTCAGGTGACCTATAAGGCCCGCAGGCTTTTTGTTAATACAAATAAAGAAAATCCTTTTAGGCTTTTTGTATAACAAAGAAGTAGCATATCAATGTTCAGAATAAGTACAATTTCAAAAGACAAAAACACGTGGATAAAAATTCTTTGTCGACAATCATTGTCTGCAACATTACAGATTTATTGTTTGAGTTCAAGGGCAAAATGCGTTTTGTTGGACACAAGAATCGAACTGTCTGCCTGAGGCTGTTAGAACGAAGACATAGTTTAGAGGATCAACAAAAGCATTTTGCTCGAGAACGTAGTTTTTAAATGTCTTACTATACTTTTGATTTTAATTTTTTGGATATACAAGTACATGTATTTCGAACTTTTGTCCGTGATGTAACCCCAGGTACGACACCGCAGAATGAAAATTATATTGAGGTTTATTGTGTGACATACGCAGTCCAACATCTGAGTCGTCAAACATCTCACTCGTCGGTCCAACATTTATTTTGCATGCTCAATCAGGAAATATATTATAAATGTTAGACTTTTTTCGCATACATTTGTATAGAAACACATATTAAAGGTATAATAAGACGTTTTATGACATTTTTCTCTGGTTTAGGTTACCATTCATAAAAAAACTTTTGTCATGGGCGGACTCATATCAAGTTTTTCGAACAGGTAAGATATATATATATATATATAGAGAGAGAGAGAGAGAGAGAGAGAGAGAGAGAGAGAGAGAGAGAGAGAGAGAGAGAGAGAGAGAGAGAGAGATTTCTTGTATCTTAGTACTTGGCCTTCCACTACACGCACCATGAAGAAGTACCCGTCGATACTGATAGATTTTAAATAAAAAGTGCATATAAGGGAAAAAGCTTGGAAACAATTGATCAATAATTTAGAGAAAGCAAAATTGACAGAGAGGTTTATACCCCATGTTCCTGCGCTTGCACCTGAAGTGTGGACCAATACCCCCCCCCTCCTTTCTTATTAAATAAATGTTAAAGTACATAATATCTTACAAATATAAATTTTAATTTGTTTAGAATTTAAATTGTACCACAGTTAACAAATCAGATAAGCGAATTATTAAAATATATTCGACTCCAAAGCTATCAATGGAGAACGTTTTTCTGTATCTAATAAATAAATCCCCCGACTACGGCAAATCAAACACTGATAATGGTGGTAAGGATGACGTTTACTCAGGTTTCAGATTTCAGACTTGAAATTTTATAAAATATCATATGTTTAATCAAAAATCGTTCTAAATGGAAGATATTACCAAGTTCTAACTCAAAATCGTTTTAAATATCTGATATCTCATTTTTGGAAAACAAATTCATAGGTTTTTGTAATATGAATAAATTTATACAGAAAGGTTAAAGAAACCAGTAGAAGAACATCTCCATGACAGAGTTCTTGTCAAAATTATGATAGGCAATACTGCCATTACCTTAAAAATCTGTCTCGAAGCAGAAAAAACAATAACTTTTTTTCTTACCTTCTGTATTTCTATTAAACAGTTAAAGGCCTTTCTTTTCAGTTGAGAAAATTTACAATATGCTTTCATATAACGACAAATGGATGTGTTTGGGACCTTTTGTAAAAAAAAATCTTTAGATGTCTTTCACTCTTACATTATTTTTTAATTAAGGGGAGTATTGATCCACACTTTAAGTGCCTGTGGTGCATGTGGACAAAGTTGACTTGTGCATCAAAATTATTATCCTTTAATGTTTTTGATGAGAATATTATCAGCAATTTTGAAAGCAAGTTTTTCCACTAAGGAGTAAATTTTAATCTCCATATGATTCTCAAATTAATTTCATGCTTTAAAAAAATTTGCGCATTACATATCACATTTTTGTTACAGTAATATCAAGTGAAACATAATCATTTGAACCTCGGCTTTCTCTCCATTTTTAGAGATTTTAATGATCGAGTCTTAAATATGTTTAATTGTATACAAGCTGCAAATTTTTGAAATAGGAAAAAATAATTAAAATCATTTTTTTTTCAGAATGCCTTTAATTCAAAGAGACCAACATGATTGTCCTTGCTTAGACAATTATAGCTCGCATTGCATTGAATGTGTGACTGCGATTCCTGTGAAAAGAAGGGATCAGATTAAAAAAGGTGACCACATAAAATTCGCCAGGTACGGGCTTTATGATCATCATGCCATTGTCCTTAATGTGGTCCCAGATGGCAATGAACATAATGTACATAAAGCACTTTTAACATTGATTGCGCCAGACCGTACAACTAAAATTGGGGACCTACCTAAAGCAGAAATAAAAATCACAGATAATAGAGTTGATTTTACAAATAACAACATAAGTATTATTAAATATAATGGACTCCAAATTATTCCCGAAAATACAATTAAAAGAGCAAAAGGATTAATGGAAAGTTGCCAAACTCCAGACGGACCCGAACAATGGAACTACAATTTATTGTTAAATAACTGTGAACACTTTGCTCGCTGGTGTGTAACTTGTGAACACTATAGTACACAAAGTGAATATTTCAAGAACAAGATATTCGAAAAATCTAAATCAGAGTCTGCTGAAAAATTATTTAAGAGAAGGATGCTGTGCAAAAGTTGCTTTCTTCGGCGATTATATTATGAACACACTCAGAGAGAGGCAATAACGCAAACAAATTACAAAAACATAAAGGAAGGTGATATAATTCGAGAGGAAAGTACAAAGTCTGATATGATTGTTGTGTTTACAGATCTTAAGACTGATGGAAATAAAATCAGTTGTAGAGTGGCAAGGTACAACAATGGTGAGTTTGCAATAATCTGGAAAAGAATCTCATTAGACGGCAAATTTTCGTTGTTTATTTTTGAAGAAAACCAGTTTTTGTATCCACCAAAGAGAGTAATTTCAAGAGCTGAAAATAGATTAATGAAATTCTCGATGACTGATCGAAACATTGATTCGAGTTTATTGTGTCGATGGTGCAAGCTAAAGCGAATTAGTTCATCCAGTTTCCCCGGAATCCCTCGAAGAGCCCCATTTGGTTTCCCGTTAGAAAGAGAATTAGACTTACGTGATGCATTGCAGTTTAGAGAACAATTGAACAGACCATGACCTTAGCGTCTTTATTATAACATTTATATCGTTAGGATGTCTGTTTATTTTCTTTTTTTTTTTTGTTCCTTTCTGATTTGTGGATGCACAGCATTTCGGGATTACAACCACGACAATTCTATTGTTATAAGGCACTTGATATTGTTGTAAAGTTTACGGGAGATAGTTAACAGGATATTTTCTCAATTAAATGTTCTACTCGATAAAGTAGTATGTTTACTAGATTATATTTGGAAATACTCTTCTTACAAATATTTATCTTCTCTTTCACAAGAGTTACTTGCGCGCACATTTGTATGTAATTTTATGTATTGGAAAATTTATATCAATGTTGCTTAGTACTATATAATAGTACATGTCATGTATTTACTAGCTACTAATAAAAATAACTAAACAAAGTGTGTGTTGTGAAACACTATGCATTCGGTGGCCACAAAATTCTAAAAAAAATATTTAAGCAGGTTTGCTTCCCGGGTTCGATCTGAGTCCGCTTCGGGTTTGCTTTCAGAAATTTCGGGACAGCTCTAGGTGCGTCTTGGGTTTGCGCCACGTTTGCTTATGTCAGCTCTTGGTTTGCTGGAGCAAACCCGGCGTTCGCTTTCTGGGTTTGCTTTTATGCACTAATGCGTGAATCAGACCCCACATTAATCACACCTCCAGTAAACCCCCCCCCCCCTTGTATATTCCAATACAGTAATTAAATTGTGAAGTGGATCATTTTTGTTATTTCGGCGATCGATACCTATACACTGTACATAATGTTCGAGGGGTGATCAAAAACTTTGCGATCTTTATATTTACAAAGCCACAATTCAGATCAAAATGAAATTTGACACAAATAGAGTCATACACTTGTTATATACACTGCATACGTTATGGGACGTTTTGCTCCATGTTTCTTACGTCACAAGGTGAAATTAAGGTCATAAGGTAGATCACTAGTAACGAAAATTGGTTGACTCAGTCGTATTCGAGAAATGAACGGCTGTAAAGTATAACGTATATCCTCAAAATTCCTTTTCAGAAGCTCATAATAATTTGTACATTGTTTATGAAGACAAAAATCTTGCCAGAAGTTTTGCCATTGATTGGATTGATTGTTTAAGGGAAGGAATGGAGGTGTTTAAAAATGCTGTTTGTTCTGTTGCCCAGTAAAAGGAAACCGCAAAAGAGAAGTTTCATTTGTTAAGCAATTTGATACGAAAGATCGCCAACTTGCAGTTAGAAAAAAAAGATGAATATCTTTACAATAATGTAGTTATCATGTTTCTAAAATATCGTTTACTTAAAGCTGAACACGATTCGTAAAAGTATTGTGTCCTCCATTTTAGTTCTCGAGACTCGCTACCCTGCAGACCCCAATAAATAGGGCAAGAATTAGAGACTGTTCAGTTTAATCAGTCGACACCGGTGTAGACGGACGTATGCTATACAGGACTTTGTAGCGACAATAATAACGTAATACTTCGTCTAATGCAGGGAAGTAAGATACCAAGTAAATTTACAATTATAGGTACACAAGTCAGTGCAGTATACAAACAATATAGATAAACGTAACTGCAATAAATATAAACAAAGGTAATGCAAAATAACCAGCACGAACACGGGTCGCCATTCAACGCCAATACCTGCGACAATAAAGCAGTCAGGTGTAACGAATGCGACGAGTATACCCTAGTATTGATGTATCATAGATAATGCTATCAAAAAATGGCGTATGCCTATAGCTATTTACGAGTCGTGTTCAGCTTTAAAGGTACTTGGACACAGATTTGAAGTTATTTTCTCTATAATATTACGACTTACATATTTTAATAGCACTTCACACAAAAATTAATTAAAAATCTTATTTCGTTTAAAAGATATTGAAATTTCAAAATTTTCAGCGGGTTTGATTGACATATCCTTGCGATCTCACAAATTTAATTTTATTCTTAATCCTTAGGAAAAGTGGCAATCTCGTTTTGTATAAATGAAAAATATTAATACTATAATCCAGAACATTCAGAGTAGACACGTTCGAAAGCAAAACAAACACATAATATACTGTCAGTCCGTGCAGTTGTGTTAAGCAGACTGTGACGATTGAACGCACCCGGTGAATTCTAAATATAAGCAATAATAGAACTCGAGCCCTGTTTACAAAAACTGAGTACATAACACGAGTGTGCTCGATTTGCTAAACTCTGTACGCATCTCTTAGTTCGGAATGACGATACTTGTGAAGGTGTTTTGCTTTCTAACATTTCTACTCTGAATAAAATTATTTTTCTTGATAAAAGTTTTAATATTTCTCATTAAAACATATCAAAATTGCCACTTTTCCTAAAGATTAAGAATAAAGTTAAAATTTGTGAATGTGCCAGGATGTGTCAATCAAACCCGCCAAAAAAATTAAAGTTTTAATATCTTTTAAAAGAAGAGTTTTAATTAATTTTTGTGTGAAATGCTATTAAAATATATAATTCGTGAAATTATACAGAAAAAAATGAGAAAATATTAACTTCAAATCTGTGTCCAAGTACCTTTAAGACGTTAAACATATCAAATATGATACAGTGAAGGCACCCATACATTACACACATGAAATAAATGACGCTCAAAAGAGAAAAGGGTTGGGATTTGACTGTTACCATGCTCATTCTAGTTCAATATTTTCAATCTATTTTCAATATTAGTATCCACCCATACTTTTGCAGAGATTAGGCCATTTCTGGCAAATGAATTGTATTTGCAAAAAAAATGCGCATGGTAACTTACGAAAAATAAGAGTTTGAAAAAAATTAAGCCTCTGTGACAGAACGCTGAGGAGCATGTTACGTGACCGCGTATATCACGTGATCCGCGCATAGGCAGAATAATTGCAGTTGCCCAATAAAATTCAAGATGACGACTTTGAAAATTTTCACAATGAATTCAATTGTTTTTTTGGAAGTGATTCAATTAGTTTGCACACTTTTTCAACACACTTCGCATATGTATACAGTGACATTATGGAGAATATTGATAAATTTTCCAAAATTGAACTGTACATTCGACGTAAATTAATATCTAATTATCTTAATTTCTCTGTTCTCGGAATTTCGATCCCGAGAAATTCCAAGTTATTTGACAGAGGACGACTAGTCATTTATTTTATTTATAAAATGAAAACAAAAACAGAAGAGGAAGAAAAAGATGTTGAATTGACTTTCTTGAATACTGCCACAATCGCTGGTTGTTATTTTAAAAATGTAGCTTCCGTTTTACAAGGTGTGTTTGTTTTTTTAAACGCATCGGCAGAAAATTAAATAAAATTCATATATGTAAGGGTGCCAATTTATGTCCATTTTTGTCCCCTGCTTGAAAAATGAGAGATATTAATTTGGGTCTGTCCGTCTGTCCAACTGTCCGTTCGTCCGTCATTCTGTCTGTCTGTAACGCTTTCGCTTCCACAAGATATCTCGAGAACCTTTTGAGCTTTTGTAAAGAAATTTGGCATATAAACTCCATATGGGCTAAAAAAGAACCATATTGATTTTGAGGTGAAGACGTCAAAGTTCATAATCATAAATTCGCAAATTCTGTCTGTTAAAACACTTTCCTTTCCGCGCGATATCTCGAGAACCCTTTGAGCTTTTGCAATGATAGTTTACAGAACGACTCCCTGTGGCCTAAGAGAGACTCCTATTTATTTTGAGGTCAAAAGGTCAAAGTTCAATGTCGTAAATCATGCATTTTGTGTAAAAGTATCCTTTCCATGCGATAATTCAAGAGGATTTTGAGCTTTTGCAATGTAATTTTATATCAAAATTCCCCAGGATCTCTCTCACTCCTCTCAAAGTGTCCCGCTCCGTTTGTTTTATAGTATTTTTTGTATTACATGTCGCTATTTTTAGCGCAGGGGATGAGGAGAGATATTGCATATAAAACAGGTTCTCGGCGGACTATATATATTCTTATTACATTTAAACTGTTTAATAACGGTTGAATCAGACACAATGCATTGTGTAAAATTTTGACAATATCGAACCTTAATATATAAATGTATACATGTGACTTCATATTTGCATATAATTTCACCAGTGTAAAGCAGTTCCATGGTCTAGTGGTATGTCTCTGGCTTCACATGTGAGAGGTCCCGGGTTCGAATTCCGGACGATCCGCTTACTTTTTTTGCGAAATACTTTATTTTACTAAATGATAGACTACTAAAGTATTCAGCATGTGGAATGAAAAATTTATTAAGTCTTGCTTGTACAAACTCATAAAATCATCATTTTGATAAATATTCCATATAAAAAGAATCTTCTATTCACATAATAAAGAATAAGCAATCAAATCTTAATAGGCATATTGACATACATGTATTTTATTTGCTTCAGTATACATGTATACATTTAATAATTCTACAAATTCAGTCAGGGGGATCCGACTTTTTTCCTAAGCTGGGGACACGGATTCTCTGAATTAGCTTGTCATACTTATCATGAATTGCGCTTTAATCAGCAAACATGTAAATGTGATGATATCGAGGGTATATACGGCTGAAAATATAGGCGTCCCTTTACCAACACAGTGTATCTCAAGACAGCTGCTGTAACAAGGAACAACCGTCTCGTCTCTACAGCTCCATTTTTCCCTTTCGCTTGCGTTAGGGAATACAATATATAAATTGCGTCATATAAATATACACAAATAGTAAATGCAATAAAAAATAAATTTATCACCTCGGCTTCAATCATGGACTCTTAAAATTCATATATTATTAATAATGCTCCTTTTTAACTGTTAAATAACATTTGTGCTGTCTGTCCCCCTTTGTAAACCGTTTAACGTCGGCGATGTGTGTTGCTACCTACCGATTTTAGCATGGGAGAGACGCAATTTCGGCTACTTCCTTTGATGTGGTGACAATGTGACGTAGTATTTAAACCTCTCGACAAGCAAAGCGTTAGCAAGTCACAAACAGCGCAATTCTTTAGGTATATTGAAATTAGCTCTAAAAGTTTAAATACCGTAAACCCTGCACTACCTCAGCGTCTTGTCATGTCATCTCTCCGAGTGAATCATCTTAAGTTGCATGCCCATCTGGACAAACACCTACACTGTGATAGTTGAGTGGATATAAATATGATAAAATCTTAAATCGAATAATATATTAAGCTTTAATACTTTAACGATTATCGATGTCATACCAGGGTGCACAAACAGAAATCATTGCGAATCACGTAATAATCATCTCTCGGGTACATGTAACACTACAATCTCTAGTGTGAAGAAAAAAAAAGTTTATATCGCCTGTAAAATGAATATCGAAATGTTTTGAGTTTAAAATGACAAACCCTCTACTACATGTACATTATTGCAGTAAATTAATTTTTCATTCCTAAATTTTATGGTTTATCAAATCAACGAGTGTGTTTTCAGAGTGCCAACTGTTATCAGAGTGGATGGAAGTTGTGGAAAAGGTGGGTCGTATAAGTCAATAACTATGGAGAAACAAAGAAAGAAGAAAAAAATTCGCATAATCTGGTTGAAACTAGATGATTATATAAAAAGTGTCTATATAATCTCATGTCGAAAACGAACGGCGGTTCTACTGTGGTAATAACGCAGCAAAAGTATACATGTAACACAAGTGAAATTGTGATGAAAATATATTAAATGAAAGTCGAGCAGTAAAAAGTAAAAGTTTACATTTTGAAAAATAAATGAAGAGAAGTCACATAAAACAGAGACGAGTTGTAACGCTCACACACGGACACACACAAACGTTTTGGTAACTCGGAATAGTACAGAGTAAAACTATATTTTTGTTGGTGACGGAATGTCCATTACATCTAATATTCACGTCCGGGATAGTCCACGGTGGATCTAAAACTAACCCTCTCAAACTCCAATTAACACATTTACGCAATTATCACAAATACAAGTCGTACGCTCTTTGATGTAGATTGATTGATTGATTGTATACTGTTTAACGTCCCTCTCCAGAATATTTCACTGATATGGAGACGTCACCATTGCCGGTGAAGGGCTGCAAATTTGGGCCTATGCTCGGCACTCAGGGCCATTGAGCAGGGAGGGATCATTATCGTGCCAGCACCTACTGCGATACGGGACGTCGGTTTATACGGTCTCATCCGAAGGACCGCCCCATTTAGTCGCCTTTTACGACAAGTAAGGGGGTACTGAGGACCTATTCTAGCCCGGATCCCCACGGGTTATACTCTTTGATGTAGAGGATTAGAGGATTGACACCAATTCCTTAAATAAATATTGAGTGGCAAATTCCCTTTTACTGTTTAAATATTACACTGTAATTGACTGATAAATAATTTTCGACATATGTTAAAAACAGGCATTAAAAACATTGTTTTTCATAAAATTAAATTGTTACATTTTAAAGTAAATTTTGTAAAATTTACTTTGTGACACATGTAAAATGACCAAAAAAAAAAAAAAAAAAAAATCCATTACAAACAAACCAATAT